>NW_028324302.1:17525000-17828000 GCF_058129835.1 Hydra viridissima
TTTTCCTTGAGTGATTCTTACAACTTTTCACAAACTTAACTCTCCGTAGTGCGCAATCGTCCCTTGTTATTAAATCGATATCTTCTTCAAGCAAAATAGCAGGTCTCCCCCTCATTAATACATTTGACGTTAATACTTGTTTATCGAATCGGTCACCTTGGTAACAAAGTGGCCTATTGTTCATAGCGCATTCCACATCCAACAATACTTCTTCCAATTCAAAGAAGCTTAGGATGCCCTTACCGATTGTTTTTGACAAACTTTTCTTCATTATTCCAATTAATCTTTCAAACAAACCTCCCCACCACGGTGCTCTTGATAAATTAAACCTCCAATTTATGGCTGTGGTAGCAAGATAGTTTGCGAGATTTTCATCCTTCTTAAGTGTTAGTAACCACTTCCCTGTTGCCACAAATGTTTTTGCGTTATCACTAATCATCATTTGTGGTGGTCCTTTTCTTGCAACAAACTCCTTTAAAATTTTCTGAAATTCTCCTGCCGATAGATCATGGCAAAGTCTTAGGTAGACGGCTCTTGTACATGCACATATAAACAGGGCAATATAACATTTTTCGACCAACTTTTCTGCCGCTTTATACTTTAGCGGACCGGCAAAATCAACACCTGTAATCGTAAAAGGTTCGATATCTTCAGTTCAAAAGCGTGGTAACATTGCTCTCGTTGGCCGTAACTGCGGTTTCACTCTATATCTCTTACATAGATTGCATTCACGAATGACTTTTTTTACGGCAACCCTCAAATTTGGTATCCAAAATCTTTCTCTTATGCTACTCATTGTATCTCCTACCCCCCGTGTAACGTTTTCGCGTGATGATGCTCAATAATTCTTTGAGTTAGTTGAAAACCTTTTGGTACAAATATTGGATTTTACCCAGAGACTTTTCCGTGACATCTCTAAAGCTGTTTTTCATCCTGTTTAAGTTCCCCATTGGACTTTATTGCAACAGCTTCTTGTAGTAACTTAAGATTCATCAACTCCGTATCTATTATCTCTTCAGCTTTCAATGGTCCTGTTATTTTTTCTTTATTCCGACAATTGTAAATAAACCTTTTTATGAAAGATGATATTCTTATGATCTTCCAATACTTGCGTTTACTCAACATTTCTTTAAATATATGATATCCCTTTATTTCTTCTGTTGCCATACTGATGTTCTCTTTCACACTAACATTTTCACATGATGCGTACGGCGCTTCTATTATTTCTGGTTGGAATGGCCAATTTTCTTTGTGTTTCAACCATATAGGTTCATTGAGCCACAAGCTTGATAATTTATCAGGACTCACTCCTCTTGTTCCAAGATCACTTGGGTTTTCTTTTGTTGGGACATAAAACCATTTTACTTCTCTATTCAATAGTATCTGTTGAACTCGGTTCCTGACAAACTGTGACCAACTGCCCCTTTCTTTTATTAAGTAAAGTGCCGCAGTACTGTCAACCCAATTATATATACTTCAATAACGTTATACTTGTTTAACGTCTTCCTAACATAATTCATTAACTTGCTCAAGGTATGCGCCGCTACCAGCTCCAGTCTAGGAATACTTAGATCCCTTGGTGCAATCCGTGCTTTTGCTACAAGTAAGTTGCTTGTTTTTTAATATTGATGCCTCACTGCAATATAGACGCATGCATATACTGCTAATTTACTTGCGTCTGAAAATCCATGGAGCTCCATTTCAATGATTTTTACAGACAGAACGCTCCGCAGAATTGAAATAGTTCTTTTAATCCTTATTGCCTTGATCCAGGTCTTCCATTCTTCGGAAAGTTCATTTGGAACTTGTTGGTCCCATCCGAGTTTTAACGAGCATAGTCGACTGTATAGTATTTTTCCATTGATTAATACAGGTGCACTAAATCCCAATACGTCAAAGACACTGTTGATAGCGGATAGAATTGTCCTTTTTGTTATCACTTCTTTATTTCCGATAGTGATGCAAGCAGTAAAGTCAATCGATAATTGATCCGTTTCTTTGTTCCAAGGAATCCCAAGTATTTTTGTTGATTTCACCTCAGCGTCGCTTTCCAATTTGCTTACATTGCTATGCCATTTGTGCAGCTGGAAACCAGCTTCCATTAAGATTTGCGTTGATTCATTTTTAAACCTGATAAGTTCTTCTTCCGTTTCTCCACCTGCTTGTATATCATTGACATAAGTATCTTCTTCCAGAGCAAGCACCGTTTTTGGATAAATGTTGTTGTATTTTGATATATGCTTTTTAATCGTGGCGCCGAGAATGTAAGGACTTAAACTTGAACCAAAAATCACCCTTGTTAATCGTAACTCCGTTAATTCCATTTTCCTTAAGTCCATAAACCAAATTAAGCGTTGTGCGTCTCTATCCATTTCGTGTATTCTAGTTGGTAGAAACGCCTTCTTCACATCAGCTAAAACGCAGAGTTTATTCATCCGATTTCGTATGAGTATGTAAAATATTAACGGTTGCAGCGATGGTACCACTTCTAGACAGCCATTTAATGAAGGTGATTGAGCGTCTTTTCTAGCTGAACAATCATAAACAATTCTCATTTTCGTTGACTCGGCATTTTCTTTGATTACTGCTTGATGAGGAACGTATACGTTCATTTTCTACGGGAGAAATTATTCACTATAGTGAATAATTTCTCCCGTAGGTTTTTCTGGTGCCATTTCCAATATCTCCTCATTAATTTGTTCCATCATTATGTCGTTTTACTGATCTAGTTTTTTAAGTTTTTTCAATCGAGTTGTTACACTTCTTAATCTTTTAAGAGCCAGATTTTTGTTGTTAGGCAGTTGAACAACACCCTTTTTCCACGGCATTCTGGTTTCATAGTAACCTTCGTCGGTTTGATGCAGTTTTTCGCTGAAGTCTTGGTGGAACATTGACTCACTGTTTGTGTCTGATAATCCAAATACTTCTAAATTACACATTTGCTCGAACTCATCACGACCAGTTTTTAATAAGAAACTTTTCTCAATACCAGAACTCAATTGTGTTCGTCTCCCAGAAAGAGTCCATCCCAACATAGTTAATTCGGCTCCTGGATCTTTATCTGGACTTTTTTCGAGAACTACCGGGTCCGTGGTTTTTATACGTTGATAATCAGCAGCACCGAGTATAATGTGAACAGGTTGAAGTTCGTCACTCCCTTCATCATCGCTAAATTTCTCCTCAGTTTTGAAAAATGCTTCTTAAGATCCTTGATCATCGGATTGGGTAAAAAGGTGAGTATTTCCTTTTCTGCGTTGGTGCATTCAACTTTGATGCTAAATTTCGGTATCGTTGTTGAATCTATCGTAACGTTATAGATTTCCACACGCTTGTCCACCGTTCCATAGAGCTGTTCAATACTTTTATATTCCTTTCGTGTAGGTTTCAACTTTAGTTTTGTTATCAAGTTCGTACATGTATAGGAACTTCCAGAACCCGTATCCAACATTATCCTTGCTTTTTCACCATTTACTTTTGCGATCACTGTTGGGTGAATGGTTGTACTTGCATTAAGCACCGCTCCCATGGTTTCTTTTTTATTTTTCATTTTACCATCTATTGTTGCGTTCCCATCTTGACAAATGGACGTGTGATGTTTTTTGTTGCACTTTCTGCATCCTCTTGATTTACAATTTATCGCCGAGTGTCCGTAACTAATGCAGTTGTAACATAATCTTTTGCTTGTTAAAATCTCCCTGCGTTTTGCAACAGTTAGCTCTTTTGTACAATCTTCACTTTAGTGATTTTGTAACCCACAGTAGATACATCCATGCTTGCCACTACTTGCCATGATTTCTTTGTCATAAAGACCGCCATTGTATTGTTTGAATGTTGTACTTCGATGTTCATAGGACCTTGACTGCACGTTGGCGTTCTTTTTATCGCCCTTTGTTTGTTCGTCGCTTAGGTTAAAAGTTGAGTTCAACGGTTTCCTTTCAATGTACTTTTGTAACTTTTCGACAAGTTGCGCCAGTCCCCATTCTTCCCATCCATCCCATCCATCATCGTTTTATGTGAGTATTTCACGAACTGGTCCAAGTTTATCCATCAACGAATACACAAATGATTGAGCCGTTTGTAGTTTCTGCATAGTTTTCAATGTTCGTACAGTTCTCGCAAGCTTGTTGTAAAAGTCGTGAACTTCTTTGATTTTGTGCGTGCTGTGTATAACCGTCAATTCTTCCAAATCTTTGATCAATGCTTTGTGAAGCCAAATATCTTTTCCGTAAGTTTCTTGTAGTATGCGTTTAGCTTCATCGTATCCCTCCAACGAATGTGGTAAACCAAGTATGTCCTCTCTGGGCTTTCCTTCAACGAGTTCCAGTAAGTAGTTGAATTTGCTGATGTTTGATATGTTTGAGTTGTCAACTTCTACAGTGAATTGATTCCAAAATCGTAACCAGTCTTTATAATCGCTATTAAATTTTGTGATTGTGTACTTTTGAAGCTTGACGGATTGTTGAGTAGCTTCTTTTTCGTTTCCAAGAGATTTACGCAATGTTTCTTTCATTTTTAGTTTCTTTAGATACCATTCTTCTTCGCTTTGAAGTTGTCTTAATGAGACTTGTTCTGCTTCTTTTTGAATCGTTAACTGCTGTTCCAAGATTTATTTTTCATACTCAAACTTTCTGATGCATTCGTTTTTGTTTATCGAATCCAATTTGTCCACCATTTTGTTTTTGATTTCAATCGCTGCTTCACTTCCATTACTGGTTTCGAAAGCCATTCTTCTACCGAATCGATGTTTTCGCCGTCGTCAAGCATTTTTCTGGTCAGCTCATCATTTGCCATTTTAAATCTTCCCAATAAGTTTGTTATTTTGTCTAGCGCCAAGATTATGCTTGATTTGTCGCCATTTATCGTGTTGCGTTCTATGCTTTTAATGTTTATTCTTACCATGTTCATTTCTCTCTGGTAAGTTCGTTCTTGGTCCATTCTTCGCTAACTCGTAGGTTTCGTTCGTCCTGGCAAGGTCGCCATCAAATAGTGGGGAATTATTTAGACTTTCCCTGAGACACTAATGAGTCACTTTTTGAACTTGATAATATTTTTTACATCTGACTGCGAATCAATCCATTTTACAAAATACACTCTCTTTTTATACACTTTTACATGAACAATTACATACATTAACACCTACACTAATTAGCATTCTACAAATATTAACACCTACACTCATTAGCACCTACAAACATTAACACCTTCGCACACGCTAATTACATCTTGAAGACTTTATTCACGACACTTTTATAAATTCTTGACAGTTATAGAGATTGGATATAGAGAAATTGGTCGAGTTGTCCAATTATGATGAATAAAACTATGCGATTGCGCTTTAGTACTATAGTACTATAGTCATAACTTGATTATCAATTCGGTTGAATCCAATATATAGAAAATCACGAGAGAAAAAGTTTGTAAACTATTACAAAAAATGGCTTACAAAGTTCAGCCCTTTCAGGCTCTGTCGTAGTTGCGTTCGGAAAACTTTGTATTTTACTATGAAGATGACACTGGATGAATATATCTTTTTTCTTTTTGCTAGGCGGTGATAAAGCATTTTCCCAGAATGACATGATTGATCCTTTTGACTTGCTTTCACTTTTAATTCGTTTAATTTTTTTCATACCAAGACTGATTATATTTTCCACAACTCCTGTGCGTGCTGATATTGCTTTTGTTTTTCAAGTGTTGAATATGCTTTCTTATATAACTCAAGGAGTTGAAGACTACTTTTTGTCGTTCTCAAGAAATTCGTTCAACATCTTGGAGATAGACAGTTTTTTTTTGTTGGAATGAATTCTGTTATTCGAATAGAAAGATAAAAGTTTTTGTTTATTTGGAATTAAACGATTTTAATCAAAATGTTCAGTGCCGTTAAAGCAAAGGACTTAAAAAAATAACTTGACTCAAATTAATTGCAGTTCCATTGCGCAATAAAATGTATTGGTCTCTATTACCATTAAAATAGATGTTTTTAAAAATAATTGTTTTTTATAAGAAAAAATACTTTTTAACTTTAATAATAATTTGAAGTAGTACATTGGTAACAAAAAGTTAATAATAAAATATTATTTTAGAATAATAAACGTCGAAAAAACACTGGTCGAAAAAAACTGGTCAAAACAAGATTTTTTTGGGACAAATTGATTCTATCATGTTGTCCGAGACTGTTACACTGTATTTAGGTGAAATGTATTTGTTAGTTATTTGTATATACTAAAATTTTTGTAATAAAGTTATGTTTAAAAATTCAATTTTTAAAAAGACATTTTGGTTTGATATTATTGAGCTTGTATAATAACTTTTATAATAGAGTGGTAAGACTTTCTGGCGATTGCTAAAACCCGCAGCCATCATGATGGCTTGATAAGATAATAACTTGTTAACAAGCCAATATTTACTTGGTAAAATCTGTACAGACATTTTTTTTTATCAAGTTATAATTGAACCATGTATTAAGTTAAATTTTTGATCAACTTTTCTATATACAAATAATTTCATCTTTTCCAGGATTGTGCACAAGGTTTGTGATGCAATCTTTGACTTGAGAGAAAAATACATTCATTGGCTTGAAAATTCTTGTGGACTTGCAAAGAAATTTTTGGAGATTGCAAGAATGCCATGTGTGTGTGGTTGTGTTGATGGCATTTATGTACAGGTAAATCCTACAAATGCTGATGAAGCCTCTTTTGTGAACAAGCACCATGCACACAGCCTAAATGTCATGGCAGTTTGTGGATCAGGACTTCAGTTCTGTTACGTTTCATCCAAGGCACCTGGACGTTGGCATGATTCAAGAGTAACTGTGGGTCTGTTAACATGAATGTAGTATTGGCTACTTGCTTAAAGTTGTAATGTCCTGCATTTTGAAAGTCCAAAAATTTCTTTAATTTGTTAAACCAGAATAAATTTGTTTTGGCAAAAAATGACACATAAAACTTAAACTAATCTTACCTTGTAGTAAAGCATGTTTTTACAAATTAGAAAATATTTTGAATGCTCATATCTCCGAGAATTTTGCAGCTACAGAGGCACAACTTACCATTTTGGAAAGTTTAAAGCTTGCTGATTTCAAATGCGTCTGACATGATATAGGTTGTGCCTTCCTTTTGGAGTGATGGCGCCAAATTATCTTCAAAATATGGACCCAATGTAAACCATGTCTGAAAACATATTTGAAACCAGCAGGCTTTAAGTTTTCCAAAACGGTAGGTTGGACCTCTGTAGCTGCAAAATTCACAAAGTTATGAGCTTTAAAGTTGGCAAAATCTTTTTTGATTTGACATTTAGACAAAGTTTGTTAATTTGTATTTCATTTGTTCAGTTTCATTTATTTTGTTCCACTTCACTTAAAGGAAGTAAAAAAAAAATAGAAAAAATAGAAAATGTAAGTTTTTACTGACTTGAATTTTTTCAAATTAAGAATTGAAAATATTAAAACATTTTTAAATGAAATGATTTTGATTAAAACTTTGAAATAGTTCAGCCCCAATAGGCGTCCATCTTTCTACAAAACATGGAGTTGAAAACTAGAGTGTAATGACTATTTTTATTCATCTTCAATACTTCAGCTTTCAATCCCTTTGTTTTGTAAGGTGACTGATGCCTATTAAAGTACATAACATATAAAATTCAAAATTCTTCAGCAAACTTATATTTTGAGAAACTGGGTATCCACTTGTTTTATAATGCTGTTTTACTCCAATACAGCCATTAAAAGTGCTTTACAACATTGACACGATTTGGCATAATAAAAGTGATTGTTACTAAGGATCCCAATACAAATTTGGTGAGGTTTTAGTCAAGGTGTCACTTTAGGGTTGACATAAATTTAATTTTTTTTTCAAATATTAATATAATAAACTGTTCCAAATTTGTACAGAGTAATTTACAAGAATATTTGAAGTAATGCTATTATTTTAGGTACTTCGAGAATCCACACTTTGGAATGTCTTTGAATCTGGTGAGCAGCCTTTCCCAGTTTGTGTGATTTTAGGGGACAGTGCTTATCCTATCACTGATTGGCTAATTACTCCTTTCCCTGGTGCAGTAAACGGACCTCAATCAAGATTTACCCAAGCTCACATTTCCACGAGAAGTTGTATTGAACGAGCATTTGGAATTGTTAAGCAACATTGCTATGCATTGAGCACTGGACTTCGCGTTGAAAATATGGACTTTGCTGCAAAACTTGTCCAGTGTGCATTTGTTCTTCACAACATGTGTATTGCTGTAGGAGAGATGGTGGTGATTTTCAGGAAGACGAAGTTGTTCAGGCCAATATTGTTCAAGAGGCTCCTGTTCCAATGCCACAGAATGAGAACCGTCGTCAGCAAATCCTTCAAACTTTTTTGTAATTATTTAAATTAGTATTAAATGAATTATTCAAATAGGTGTTGCATCTAAATGTTGAAAGACTTTTAAGCAAGCACTAATATTATATTTCACTTTATAACAATCATGTAATTTTTACTATATATGGTCAACCAAAATGGTATTGCTAATTGCCTCCTTGAGGCAAAAATTTGTAAATGATCAAGATTGCTAAGAACCCTTAAACGATTAAGAATGTTTGTTTAGGATGCTAACATAAGGTGCGTTTTATATATACAAAATATTCAGAAAAGGTAAATGCCATTTTACTTCTGTTCAAAAGTAAAATTTTATTTTATCTCATTACGATAAAAAAAAGCTAATGAGCAAATTAGTCATCGACTGAAATTTGTTAGTCATTTTCATAAATAAAATTTAGTTTCAATCAATAAAAATTGAACATTATAAATCACTGAGTACACAAACTTTTGTAGCTCTAAATGTAAGAAATGCAGACCCATTTTTTGGTACACAACGTATCCAAAAAAATAAAAAGTACTCATTTCGTTATAATAGTATATCAAAACGACACCCAAGGACTAGAGATTTATGATACAAACCTGGTTATACGTCTTGGATTTAAACCCAATCATAAGTGAAAATAATTTTCGCTTTCGAATTTTTAGTAATTATAATCCAGATTATAGATTGTAATAATAAAAACTGAAAAGACATTTGGAATCCCAACATCGTGAGTGATAAAACGAGCAATAACAAACAAATGTTTCATTTCAAAATACTTACAATGTGTAAATTTGATTTTCATTATAGAGTAGCGTCTCCAGTCATCTTTTGGAACCATTTTCTTTGATGAGGCACGGTCAGCAGAGAGACCCTTTGGTGGCTATCGAAGTATTTCACCTTCAATCCAAACGTATGGAACTACATCTTCCATGAAATTTCCATCTACTTACCAATAACAAAATAAAATAATATTGACTCAATTAAAGCAACAACTCCGGTTGAAAGAAATACATGTTGTTTTTTTTATAAGCATAATGCTTATAAGCCACTGATCTCAAAATATAACTGGATAGCGTATTCAATTGACTTTTCCAAAAAAATTTGAAGCCAAAATTGGCCTCCCAAGATGGCGGCGATCGGAGTTCTTAGCGGTAGCCGATGTACATTTTATAAAGCTTTTTACAGAAATATGAAAGAAAATAATTAAACAGTTTTGAAAGAAAAACTAGACTATGAAATAAAGTTTTAAAAATTTTAAAGAAATGAAATGATTTCTAAAAAAATCAGACACTTAAAGAAATTATTTACATAATAAGGTACAAAATATTCGATATACTTTTTAAGTGCAATTTACGATTAAATAATATTTATGCATAATTTATGTACCTTTTAGTTCTTAGTTACCCAATGCAGTGTGCTAGAAGGTTGATAACATAACTGTATGGTAAGCGGCAGTGATGTCTACTTACAATTTTGAAAAATTTTGTATTTTCAATTTTTGTAGCAAGATACCAGATATGTACATGCTGCATGAACTATTAGCTGAGTGCTGTGAGTACACACAACTCAGGGGTTCCTTCTAGGATTATTTAATACATAAGTGTAATTAATGGATATAGTATTTAATAAGAACTTTAAAAACAAAATATTATTTTACTTGTATATTATTGTTTGTAATATTCCAGCTCTCAATGATTGAGTCAATTGTTTTTGACTTGTTATTCAAAACGACTTATTAAGGGAAATTTTTGATAACAAATATTTTTTATGTTATCAAACATTATTAACATTATGTATCTTATCAAAAAATGTATGATACATAAATTTACAATAAACTGCATTAAATATCAGAATGCATTAGTACTTTCTTATCATTTCAAACAAACCAGTTTTTTTAAATTCAAAGACAGAGGAGGTTTAATTAAACCAACCAAAAGTGTTGTTATCATATGCGAAGAATATGAAAGATGTTTCCAAAGGTTGCTTGCCTCAATAAATGGCAACCTTCCAAATGAAATAGGAATTCAAAATGCCATTTCTAGTGCTGTTTTGAGATCAGTTGATTACTCAAAAATAATTAATGAACAAACTTCTCATATGTTTGACTCAGCTATAACTGATAACCATTTATTTGCACTGATTAAACTTTTTTCAGAAAACTATGAAAAAATATATCTTTATTACCTGGGTAAAAAACAAACTGCCAAAATAACTGGAAAAAAGCTTAGGAAGCAATTAACAAAACTTATCCTATTCAAAAACCAATCAAAAATACTTTTATGATATGATATGATATATATATATATATATATATATATATATATATATATATATATATATATATATATATATATATATATATATATATATATATATATATATATATACAATAACTCTATACTTTTTCTTCACTATTATTAAACAAAATAAATTTAAGCAAATTAAAATTAAAACTTGTACTTAGTTTTACTGAGAATTTTTGTTTTATTATATTTATTCTAAAAAACGAAAAACAGAAAGTTAATATAGAGCAACTTATTGTAAGAATATGTTTTGTTAAATAAAAAAATATTTATATTTGAAATTTATGTAAATATGTAATATTCCGTAATTTTTATGAAAAAAATCTTATGTTAAACAAAAAAACTAGATTTTTATTAGAAAATCATATAATTATCAACATTTGAGCTTAAGATATAAAACTTGATTATCATCAGTTTCTTAATTTTCATACCACCATTCCTTAATTCCGCCGCCATCTTGGGAGGCCAAAACTGGCTTCAAAAAATTTTCCGTATACGCTATCCAGTAATATTTTGAGATCAGTGTTATAAGCATATGGAGGCTCAGATTTGGAAATAAAATAAGCATATGTAAGCATATTCCTGAGCCTCGATAAACTATTAAAAAAATTTAAATTTTATTTAATTAAAAATTGTAAATATATATATTTCTAAATTTAAACCAACAAAAACAACAAAAATCGAAGTTTATGTTTTGCAATGCAACGACTTTATGAAGTAATGAACCCATTGTGTTGCAAAACCTAAACCTCAATACTTGAACATAAAAACATAAAGTTTAGAAGTTGCTCTGAAGTGTTTTATTTCTTTCTTTTGTTTTTCTCTCTCTCGCTTTTAATGTGTAGTTTATATAGTACCATATTTAAAATGTTTATTTTATTTCTAAGTTTTATTTTCAGATACTGATAAAATAGTAATAATAATTTCAAAGAGAATAAAGAGAAAGCAGCCTACAATGGCAGGGTTTGGTTTCACAAAAAATGTTATGCACAGAGGAGAAATGAGTGAAATCCGATTGGCGTTAGAAGCTGTTGAACTAGTGTTGAATACAAACATTGCAAAAAATTATTTAAAAGCCAACAAGGACTAGCATTTTATGTTAAATTTTAATTACGGAATTAGCAAATAAGATTGTAAACATTCACAATCACAAGTTCTTCAAAGTAACGAAGAACTTATCACTCTAGCAGTGAAAGATGTGCTCAATAATATAGTCAACAAAGTTGTTAGTGCAATGAAAAAAAGTGAAGAGTCTCGCAAATTAGCTGGTAAGAAAAAAAAAAAAGCAGAAGCAATTAACGCCTATGGTTATGAGGCAAATCAAGAGACTATAGCAGAGTCGTTTGGTGTAACACAAAGTCAGATTTCGCGATGGCTTAAAAAAAAAGAAACTATTATTAAAGATGCCGAATCATCCTATCGCAGATTGTTTCTGAAGGGAAGACATTCCACAAAATATCTTGAACTATACGAAGTTATTTACAAAGAATTTTTACAAGCCAGATTGAAAGGTCATATTGTTAACTTTTCCTGGCTTTGGAGTAAAGCTAGAAATATACAATTAAACATTGATCCAAACGTGGAAATAAAACTTCATGATATAGTTCGATTTTTACAAAAAAAAGAGATAAAAATGAGATCGAAACAAAGAAACAAAAGGAAACATAAGAAAGAAATGGAACCATTATTACAGAAATGGCATGCGACATACAGAGGAAAGTGTATCAGAACAGGTTCTAAAGATCCAAGTTACGACAAAAAATGGGGACGGTACCAACCTGAACAAAGGCTCAATGTTGACCAGAGCCCGCTTCCCTTTGTTGTTCATGATAAGAAAACTTACGAGTATGTACCCAAGGGTCAAGGTGCAACACATAATACATGGATCTCACAACCCGGCTCAGGATTGGAAAAAAGTCAATGTTCCAAATTATGTTTCGGCCAGAAGGAGAGCAACCAAAGCTAGCCATCATTTTTAGAGGTCAAGGAAAACGCATTTCAAAAGACGAAAAGTTAGCATGGCACAAAGTTATTCACGTTTACTTCCAACAAAATGCTTGGTTACACCAAAACGTCTGTAAGCACTGGTGTGATAAAACACTTCTTCCATTTGTAAAAGAACAAAAGCTTGATAAATTTGTTCTTTTGCTAGACAATTTGAAGGGACAGATGCAGGAGGATTTTAAAGATGCTTTGGCTGCTGCTAAAGGACTTCTCTGGTATGGTCTACCAAGTGCCACGGACCTTTGGCAACCAGTTGACGCAGGATATGCTGCCACTCTGAAAAGACTTATTGCCGTTGAACATCAAAAATTGCTCGATAGAGATAATTATTCTGATAGATGGTTTAGTAATGAAATGCCCTAGACTGCAAAAGAGAGACGAATTTTGATTACAGAATGGGCAGGGGAAGCATGGAAAGCTTTAAACACTTTAAAGTATGACAGGCAAACGAAGAAATGTTGGACGATGACTGGGTGTTTAATGACTTCTGATGGCTCTGAAGATTCGCTTCAGGGTGATATTAAACCGGTGGAGGAAGATGATGCTATAAAAGAAATTGCCAACGAAATTCTTCCAGCTGACACCTTTATTGGTCCGGAAGAGAGCGAATGCAAAGTTCATATCTTTGATTTCATTGATAACATTTGTATATAGTATATATGTTTTATTTTTTATTATTATACTATAACATTAATTCAGCTACATTAAAACCAAAGCAAATACAGAGCATAAGTCAACTTTTTATTTTTCTTATAACCATTAACCTTTAGTAACGCGTACACTTTAAGAAAGTATTGAAATAAGCATATTTTATTAGAAATATGTGTAAGCTTAAGCATATTTTTGAGCCTATTTTAACTTTTTGCTTTAGGCATACCCGAGCCTCTTTCAAAAATTTCATATACTTATAAAAAAACAACAACATGTAATCAAAATGTTAAAAATAATCAATTAAAAAACATGGATTTGAAAATTTTAATTTAACAAAGTAACGACTCTAAAAATTATACACACCAGGGGCGTGTACAGGAATTTTTTTGGGTAAGTCGCAGTTTTAACCCCCCCCCCCCCCCAAAAAAAAAAAAAAAGTTAAATTTTAGCATCCCCCTCCCCCCCCCCTTCCTCATTCACAAACGCATATATGAGGTAAGACGGCTTAGCAATCGCCCGATATTTTATCGCACATGATGCTAACCATTATCAAACATCATCGCTTCGCACGCTATCTATTTTTAGAAGAAAATGATGATAACCATAGTCAGCACCAACGCTTAACAATTACACACGACCTATTCTTATATGAAGCAAAAAAAAATTGTTGAAAAACTGTCTAAACTTTATGTTTAAGAAATGTTTAATAAATACTCACTAAACAGGGTGTATGTACCAAGGGAAGTCCAAATTTTATTTTTAATGTTTAAAACCCTTTCTTTCTTTTTATATTTTTTAAAATGCAAGTAATTAAAAAGATACACAGCTTTGTATAAAATAGTTGGGGATGTCCATTGATATATTTTAATATATGCTTGTTGTTAATTACAGTCTTCTCCTCCTGATGATAAATATCAATAGAATTTGACTAAAACTTTACTCAGGGTGTAATTGAAAAGGGAAGTCCGGAATTTGTTCTCTAAGAAATAATTACTTTTATTTTTTTTAAATTAACAAAAGAAAATATTTAAAAAATGAAGTACCTTATAACTTAATAAAAAAAGGTATGTCCATTCAAGTTTCTTATTAATTTGTTTAAGTCAAAAATTAAAACAACCTCCGTTTAAATATATAAATCGTTTTTTTTTTTTTTTAATAAACTTTAGACCGTTCTCGATTTGACAAGCACTATGCGCGAGGTTAGAATTATTTAATTCTATCTCCTATTTTAAAAGTTGGGAGAAAATGAGTTATTAATTTTAGTAAGTAATGATTACTTCTAAAATGCGCTCTATTTTACAAGTTTTTTTCTAATTTGTTTAAACATAAATTATTTAAAGCATAAGTTATTATTTCTTTAAAAATTAAGACTAAGTTTTTAAATAATTATTACTTTAAGAAAAAAATCAAAAACTTTCTCCCAACATTTAAACTTGGAGATAGAACAAAATAATTCTAACTTGGCGTATAATAAAATACTAAACCGTAAATCTAACTGTTATCCCGGATTAATAACTTCTTACCATCCGTTCGAACAGTTAACCTTGTATAGTTTGCTTAATTATTGCTTTAGTTTATTATAATTATTCGCTCTGTTTGCTTTTATCTACCGACGCATCATATTTACTTAACGAAATATTGAAGTTGTGAAAAAATATGTATATATACATATTTTGGGTATGTCCAGCGACGTAGCAGACATCCCCTAGACACGCCCCTGTCACACTATAAATGGAAAGTAGACATAATAAAGTTAAATTAAAATTAGTTAATGGACAAACTAGAAAAAATATATCAATGCACAATCAACAATTATATTAGTCTTTGATGAAGTAATTTTTATTAGTACAAAGTGTTTTCATTTGAGCTTAAAAAAATGTACCCAATTTTAATATTATTGTACAGTGTGAATGCAAATTTGAAACAGGAATTAAAAAGGTTATTTCTTTTACTATGAGAGAATTTTAAGTAAAAACTTTGCATTCTATTCAAAATGTTGTAACATTATTTGAGAAGAAACAGAAAATGTGATGAGGGAAAAGTGAAATCAAAATCATTATTGTTACTTTATACTACATTTTAAACAACCTATAATAGTTTTTAATTATATTTGGCTTCTTATAAATATATATTTCTTCTTTTACACAAGTAAGTCTTATAGTCTTGATCCCAATTCAAAAAGTTTCTGGTCGGGTTTTAAGACAATTTTAAAATCTTTTTATTTGCTTCGCTAAAAAATGATTGTTCTGAAAATTAATAAGGAAGGTTTTACTGAATTTTATTCTTCCGTTCTAGTCTACTGCTTGAAATTAACAAAAGCGCTGCTTCAAATGCACTAATCTACTAAATTTTGTTTAGTTGAAATATTTTAGAGAATGTATATTACATGGCTGTCAGTGAAACGGAATAGTGTATAGACAATGATACATGACCTGTATATGACAGTTAATCTATTTTCCTCAGTTCAAAAAACTCTTGTTGGGCATTTTAAATGTTCTCAAAAAATCAAACTAAAGTGCATCATTATGCTATACCCTACACCATAGGCTTTCTAGAAATCTGCTAAAATTTCTCTTGAGGGTCGGTTACATAAGTTTACTTTTACATTGTACCAATTGTTTTCATAGACGTACGTCTATGCCTTTTTAATGAAATTTCAAATGATGCAAACTCAAGTTCAAGCTACTTTACCATTTATTGCAACTATAAGGAAACAAAATGGTATGTTACCGCAATTGCTTATTTTTCATAGTTTTATTTAAACATTAATTAAACAATTATGGCTTGAAAAAAGCTGTATATATCATTGTATTGTTCAAATTAATGGAATCAGCCACTAGAATAAACAAAGTATCACTTTATTGTGCGTTTTTTTTATAATACACAGCAACTAATACTTGATGTCCTCTCCCTACATGTATGAGTGACGAAACACAGTTTAGCATAGAATGAATTAGTGTCTAACACATTCTGGACTTCTACATTGAGGAACTAAATGTTAATGATGTATTCAATCAGCTTTGCTTTTTACGTACAATCACGATTTCTCAATCTAGTTTTAATTACAGACAACAGGTTTTGATTTGGATTGAGCACGGATTGTCTATCTATTTTCGATCTCACAGTAATCTTATGGGTTGCCAAATAACATTTTAACTGCGCACTTGTTTTCTTTATCACTGAAGCTCTGTTACAGTAAATAACGATCATTTATTGAATTGGTTAGACTTTTGCACCCAACAGCGACCTTTTTTCTGGGGGTGGAAGTGTCCCAATTACTTTGTACAGTTTGAGAACTTTGCTTACGATAGACTATGTAACTCCACATATTCTAGCAGTTTCCCAATGACTTTTTTGACTAGTTTGATCTGATAAAGTTATGATTTTTGAATTTATACTTGGAATAATGTTCATCTTTGTTTACCACAGAGTTTTAAATGCACTGAGAGCGATGAATGTAAACATAAAGTCAAAAAAAATCATATGTCAGTACTTCCATAAGTTAGTTAATACTGTATTAGCTAATATGAACACACACACACACACACACACACACACACACACACACACACACACAGTAGCGTGCAAAAGTTTATAAACAGCTAAATTTTTAAGTTTTTTTGTCATAACTTTTTGACTTTTCACTAAAAATGAATGAATTTTTCAACAATTGTTCCTATACTTTAATTACATAGTACAATTTACTCAAAATAATGATAACTTGTAACGGAAGGGAGAAATTCAAATTTTATTGAAAACATCGTCGTGCAAAAATATAAAAAAATGAAAAAACTCCAAAAAGAAATATTATTTCTAATTCCTCCATAGTTTTTCATCACCACACATTAGTATTTTGTTGGATACCTCTAGATTTTAAAATTGCTCAATTAAATCATATAGAGTCAACTAAATTGATAAGAACATCTATGGGGATAATTGATTAAATTGATTGATTAAATGAAGTTGCATGTTAAAAAAACAGACAACTTATTGGCGAGTTGGACGCTTAGCAACAGTTTTAGTTTGATTGGTTTATCTCTCTTGTTGCTTTTTGTTTATGCTTTTTTTTTTTCACTATTTTTTTTAGAGAGATTTTGTTTACTTTGAAATTTCTATTAATGAAAAAAAGTCTGGAAGAATTATTTTTGAGGTAAAAGGTTTATTCATTTACTTTAAACTACTTTGCATATCATAAATCATTTTAAAATCAAGAATTTATTTTTAGCTGTTCAGTGATTTACTGCCAAAGACATGTCAAACTTTTAAACAGCTTTGTTTGGGTGTTTTAGAAGAAAAAGGGAAACATAATCCTCCATTGAAGTTATCATTTAGGGGAAGCTTGATTCATCGGGTAGTAAAAAAGGGTTGGATACAAGTGGGATGTGAAAGGTTTTCTTATATGAGAAATGTAAAGGGTTATAATAATAATGCACCAGTTAAAGCATTTTGTTTTTAAGGTTTTTTTATTTTATACTTTGTTGAAGGTAAAAGAAACAATGGTTGGTCAACCTATGGAAAATCTATGGGGAAATAATGGTGGTGGAATAGTAGTGGCTGTGCAAAGACTATTTTGGCCAAAATGTGTGATTATTTTCTGTTATTTTAGATTTGATATATAAAACCATAAAGAAAACAAGGGGGATCATCTACTTAAAAAAGGGGTGTAAAAAACCATTTTTAGAGAGTAAAAACAGACATACTGCCATTATAACCCCTTTTAATTCAGCCAAACCCCAAACATGCCAAACTGAAAGTTTTGTCAAACACCCCCTATTAGCTATATGTAGCATCAATAGCTACAATATCAACTGAAAATAAGGCATGTCCCAGAGTACTATTATTATTTCTTCTTCCACTTTAGCCAGTTAACAGCAAATATTTTGTGTCAGAGCATATTACCAGAACAATAATTCTATCATTACTCCACATTGTTTGTTTTGTGCTTATTATGAGATCCGAACTCCGCCTAACTGAAATATCATTTAGGAATGGATTAAATTGCTTAAATTAACAGGAAATACTATGAAAATTTAACAGTCTGTTAGTAAGAGAAGTTAAGCATTGAACTTGAAAAAATTGTCTCTGCATGCAATTTTAAAAAGCAACTTAATTCTTTAAAGCATGAAAGATCAGAACACTGAAAGATCCCCAAACGATTATATTGCTACCACCATGTTTAACTGCTGGCATTTGACACTTAGGAGCAAATCTTTTATCTTTCAGACGTTTCATGTACTTGATACCATTGCTACCAAACATACAAAACTTTGATTCATCACTGAATAAGACTTTTGACCATTCTTTTGAAGTCCAATGCAAATGACCTTTTGCAAACTTCATTTTGGCTGAGTGATTATTTGATAATATTAATGGTTTCTTGGCAGGACAATGACCAAACAAATTATACTGACGCAGGCGACGTTTTGTAGTATCTACGCTGCACTTAACAACATAATTATTTGCTCAAAATGCTATTTAGTTCGGCAGTATTTCTGCGGGGATCTTATTTTGATTTTCTTAACAAAGTTCTGTCTTTATGTTTTGTAGCTATATTTGGCCTGCCCGGACGATGCTTGTTTTCAAGAGTCTTTTGGTCTCTATATCTCTTAACTAGTACGCTAAATGTTGACTTAGTCACATCATAAAACTCAGAAATTTGCTTTTAAGGAATCTTCTTCTCTACAGCTCGTATTATTAAATTTTTCTTTTCTCTTGACGATTCCTTAGACTTTCTCATTATTTTCTAAATTAAATTTAAATTAAATAGTATCTCCAGAAAATTAATTTTAATGTAAATACATTTTTCTTCATGAAATTTTGATTTTCTTAATGGGGCATAGAATTGTTTATAAACCTTTGTACGCTACTGTATATACACTATGTATTTATATATATATATATATATATATATATATATATATATATATATATATATATATATATATATATATATATATATATATATATATATATACATATATATATATATATATATATATATTTTTTTTATTTATATATATATATATATATATATGTATATATATATATATATGTATATATATATATATATATTTATTTATTTATATATATATATATATATATTTATTTATTTATATATATATATATATATATATATTTATATATATATATATTAGGGTGGTGCTCAAAAAACTTTTTCAAAGTAAATTGATGGGACAACCTCTATTTTTGTTCCTTTTAGCATAACAAACTTATGTGCAAAATTTGAGAAGGATATTTCATCATTAAGGGGTGCCACACGGGGTTGAAAGTTTCACTAAGGTTGACGCTAATGGCTGTAAGCACTTTAAAAAATTTTTTCTATATAAACTATTTTAATTCAAAAGTTTTTAAATAACAAAGTATTGAACATTGAAAACCATGAAAAAATAACTATAATTTCAATATCATTTTAGTTTTTCATTTTGTTTTGAATGGAAAAATGACTATTTAATCCTGTTTAACAACAGTGGATTTCTTTGCATCTGGAAACTGTTTTCGATGCTCAGACACAACATGGAGAAGTGCTTGCTTTTGTCCTTCATCTTTTGTTAGAATTTGGTTAAAGTCTTGGATAAGAGCAACTCCTCTCTCTGCTCTGTCATTCACAACGCTCAAACCGGCTACAAAATGCTTAGCTGCAATAAAAACTTGGTCCTCGTTCCACAAAGATGAATCCAATTCGAGCCAAGAAGTTGAGATGCCCAGTATAACAAAAAACCTCATGGTGTTCGAGTTAATGAAATCAGCAAGCTCTGATGATGAAATGTTGCTTTCACGTAGTTGAACACGTTTTGCAGGAATTCCATTTCCAGTTTTTGTTTTCATTGCATTTACCATCTCGTATTTTGTAGCTGCATCAACACGATCATCAAAAAAACTAAAGGCAATCAGTTCCTCACTGAGGTACCACATATGACGAGACAATGCCTTTATCGCTACATTTGCAACATTTAAATTTATTGTCCTGAATTGTGTGAGTCGTTTAAGGCAGATGAGATCATTCAGTGGAGCTTGAATGGACAGCGAAGCAGTAAACCATGAGTTGAGATAGACAAAGCAGACAAAAATATTCAAGAAACGTGATAAATTTATTTCACGCTTTGTCATGCAAAACTGGGATCTGAAGAGAAAAATTTTGATTGAATAAATAGCCATGGCCATCCATCTGGCCCGATGCATAGCCCCAGGAGCCATAAAATGAACCCCGCGAGGAGGAATATGACCCAGGTAGATCAAAGACAGTTCTAAAAGTTCCCTATAATCATCACGAGGCTGGTTCTCTGTCAGCAAGCAGTTTTGAATGAAATCAATAGCTTCTTTCATCATTTCTCTGTTGCTGTTAAAAACTAAAGCTGTTTCAGGATCTGATATACCGTCTTCATATCTGTCACGACTGACTTTTCACAATTGAGATATTCCACTGCAAAAATGATAAAAATGAAAAATTTTAGTTAAAATAATTAATTTGGTAGTCTGATAGTGATAAACATACAAAATGGCGACTGGGTGGCAAATTACAAGGAATTCTGGGATAGAAAAAATAAGTAAGTGGGCTGCAGCTAAGTAATTAATATTTAAGCACTATAAAAATTTAACTATTTGAATGTAACAAATTTCTAAAAATGCTATGAAGTAAAATTTCTGTTTTTTTATCTGTATTTGGAAATTTATAAATATTTTTCATATACAGAACATTAATTAGTTGATAAATTTAACAACTGGTCAGATTCTCAAAAAAAACATAAAGAGTACACCTCATTGAAAAGACATCTGGTTGTGTTCAAAATGGATTTACAGAAAAAAAAAATTATTTAAAGATTTCAATAATATTCAACAACACATTAATTTACACGGCTATCTTTTCTATCGCGTACATGTGGTTTTATCAGTTGGCATGTGGCACCCTTTAATGAAAGAATATTTTTATGAAATTTTGCACATGAGTTCATGAGATCAATAGGAACAGGACTAGAGGTTGTCCCAGACAAAATCTGAACATTTAATTTTTGACTACCACCCTAATATATATATATATATATATATATATATATATATATATATATATATATATATATATATATATATATTACATGTTATTTATATATATATATATATATATATATATATATATATATATATATATATATATATATATATATATATATATATATATATTACATGTTATTTTATATATATATATATATATATATATCATGTTATTATATCTGGTTGCGGTAAAGGAGAAAAATAGACTTAGAAAAAGCGTCAATGCAAGATTTTACGTGATGACATCCAAAGAATGAAAAAGTATGTGTATCTCTGGACTTATCTACGTGGAGACTTGAGGTGTTCTGAAAGTCTTTTTGTAAAACGTTGTTTGTGACGCTGTAACATATACAGAGCACGCCAAGAGAAAGACAGTCACCGCTATGGATGTTGTCTACGCTTTAAAAAGATAAGGTTGCATGTTGTACGGGTTTGGCTGTAAAAAAGAAACAATTAAGGTGATTATTCTTCCATTAAAACTTAAATTCTATTACGCCAGACAAATTTAAATTTTTAGGGATATTCCTGAAGCGAAAAAACCCAAAACTAACGTGGCTGCAGTTAAATTTAATCTATGTGGCCATTGCCATAATGGCCACTGCTTAGATCCGCGCCTAGATACTTTCATCTCATGCAAGTGGCATTATTGGGATAAAACTTAGAGTTTTGACTATTTTTTAGTAACTGCGAGAATTAATATTTCTAAACTTGACATTTTTTTTATGCAGAAACGATCTTGATTGAGAGGAAAAGGAGTTTGTATGATAAAGGAAACTTGTGTCGTAAGTTCAAACTAACCATTGGCAAAAGAGAGTGTGTTTGTGGGGCTGAAATCCATTTTTTTTCTGGAAAATGGAAGTTTTGTTTAATTCCTTTGACATAATTACGGCTGAGGAGGTCTATCTAATATCCCCCTTTCCTCCATTTCTGTGCGCCTATAGTCGTCATGTACAAAACTAACAAATAGAGTCAGGTATTAGAAAATCCTTTGAATAATCAAATTAATCGAAATTATTCATCCATATAAATTTTGATGCTTTACGAATCTCGTAAATCTTAAAGACTAACAATAATAATAACTTTAAAATAATAGTAATGAAATAATAATAAAAATAATAAGTTACGTCAAGGACGTATTAATAGATGGACGTTCAACGCATTGTTATAGATCAGAGGTGCCGCCAATTAGCCAAAAACTATGCGTGTTATCGTCAATTTTCTAAATTCATGATACAGATATTCCGACTTCTACCCGTCAAATTTGTTTCAAAAAACCTCCCTCAGCAATCCCATTGTAATTATGCATTTACTGAAGCTTATCCCAGCTAACACAAAACGTTCGAGCACGTTCGACGAACGTTAGAAACGTTCGGGCACGTTCTATGAACGTTCTGTGAAAGTTCTGGATGCGTATGCACAAAACTTTTTTCCGCATCAGTCTGACGTCAGTTTGGCATAAGTTTAAAACTGTAAAAGTCGTATTCACCAAACTTGCGTAGTTGCTTTTCAAAAAAACTTTCGTAAGTTTTTGAGTAAGTTCAGCCCTAAACTATCGGTATTCACCAAACTGAAATGGGTTCACCAAACTTTTTAGAAACTTGATCTGCTCAATTTACGTAGAAAAAGTTAAGTTTGCTATGAGCTGCCTTAACTTTGGCGTAACTGTGAAATCACTAAATAATGAGAATCTATTGCCAGATATATTATTAGGCATCTTAACATAAATAAATTATATATATTATAATAAGGTTTAACAATAATCATAGATATTAATAAAAAAAAACTGCATCATAATGATATAACATCATATAAATATACATATACATATATATATATATATATATATATATATATATATATATATATATATATATATATATATATATATATATATATAGGGCGCTACTCCACTTTCTCCCCCCCCCCCCCTAATTTTATGATTGATTCTGATAGAGAATTTTATGCTGATTAAGAATCGTATAAAAACATGGGTCTCAAAATCAACGGAAAGTGCTCTAATCTGATGTCGAAAGTACAAAAATATACCACAAATCGCTAATATTCGCCATCTTGAAAAGTGATTTTTTTTTGTTTAAAAGTTATCCTTTCAAAGTATCAACAGCCTGGTTTTTATTTTTTATATAAAAGATTTCGAATAAAAGAACAAAGAACCGGTGCGTTAAGTTTCATAATCAGGTGTATTGACCGCATTTTTTTTCTCTTACCAGGTAATGAAATTCAATGGCATTTACTCTTATCGCGTCAATTTGCTTCAACTGGATTCTTAGTTTGTTAGCTTGAGTGTCTTTTAAAACTTTTGTCAAATAAGTTGAAAAATTCTTTCATTGATTATATTTTACAATTCACTTTAAAACAAGATAAAAATTTATTAATTATAAAAATAATTCTTTAAAACTATTGACTTTCTTTTAAAACTTCAAGTTAACCCCCCGTGAATTCATTTTCATTATGTTTGTCATATAAAAAGGAGTGCTTCAGAATAGTTTTTCTGCTTCTTCATTTATCTACATATCATGGCTCTTCGAAGACCAACAATAGACGTTTTTGACTCACTTTCTTTGACAGAAATAGGAGCAAAATTCAAATACGATATCGAAGCTACAATTCACTGGTGCAGAACTTATGGTTTACTCGCTGAAAGCATGAATTGTAGTGTATGTAACGTGCCCTGCACACAGCAAACAAAGAATGGGTCAGTTGATCAAGTTATTTGGAGATGTCCAGTCAAGCGCTGCAAAAGAACCTTTAACATTAGAAAAGGCAGCTTCTTTGAGAAATCTCACCTACAATTGTGGCAAATATTGGGCTTAACTTACGCTTGGAGTAGAAGTGCAGGTAAGAGCCGGGGATTATCAATAAGTGATTTAAGGCAAGAGTTAAATATCGGAAACGACAGCACCATTGTTGATTGGAATCAATTTTGCAGAGACATTTGCGTCTCATATTTCCTCAATAACCCTGATCCAATAGGCGGTCCAGGGTGCATTGTTGAAATAGATGAATCTGTTTTTTGTCGAAGAAAATATCAAGTTGGTAGAATAATCCCGCAGCAGTGGATATTTGGTGGGTATGAACCTGCAACGAAGAAAGGCTTTTTGATTCCTGTCCAGAACCGCGATGCTGCAACATTAATTCCTATCATACATCAATGGATACTTCCTGGCTCTATTGTCTGGAGTGACATGTGGAGAGCATATAATGATTAGCAAGCTCCAGCATATTTACATGGTACCGTTAACCACACCCTCAACTTTGTAGATCCACAGACAGGTGTAACAACAAATCACGTGGAAGCTATGTGGTGTCGAGCAAAAGCAAAATTCAAATCAATGATGGGGCCAACTAATCGCTAAATGGTAGCTGATTATTTATCCGAGTTTATGTGGATGCAGAGATTTTCCGAACACCGGTTTTTTCACTTTTGGGATCAAGTTTTAACAGCATATCTATATTAGCCATTCCAGACGATTTTTTTATAATTCAAATAAACATATACAATGATTCTTACGTCGCGAAAATAAAAATAAAAAACGTCATAAAATATGCGAAGGAATATAGATATATATATACATAATTTCTGTATACAAATCCTTAGAATCTATTCTTCAAAAAAACATAAATAAATACTTGTTATAAAAAGAGAAAAGAAAATAAAAAGAAAATTTCGTGTTTTTTGTCAAACGACAGATGTTTTTCGTTGAGCCGTGGAATCGCTATCTATATTAAACCAGAAAAAATTCCTTATAGTAAAAACCAGGCTGGCAATGTTTTGCGGTTAAAAACAATATCAACCGTAAAGTTAGTGAATTCAAGATGGCGAATATTAGCGATTTGTGGTATATTTTTGTACTTTCAACATCAGATTAGAGCACTTTCCGTTGATTTTGAGACCCATGTTTTTATACGATTCTTAATCAGCATAAAATTCTCTATCAGAATCAATCATAAAATTAGGGGGGGGGGGGGGGGAGAAAGTGGAGTAGCGCCATTAAGTCTAATATATCTTATATATAATGATATAGCATCTTTATTAGATGATAAATTGTCATATTATGAATATCATATAATTTAACATCTTTATAATGATGTTATACTATTATATATATATATATATATATATATATATATATATATATATATATATATATATATTATATATATATATATATATATATATATATATAATAGTATAACATCTTTATAAAATGTTATATTATGTGGGGAATTGTATTATACAAGACCGTGTTTAAAAATATAACAGCATCAGTCCCTGTACAATAATATAACATCTTATAAAAATATAATATTTTTATTATTAAATATATTTTCTTCTTCACAATTTTTTTAAAAAGGTACATGTCTTATTGAGTATTACAATCATAGTTCATATTGTTGTTTTAACAGCCTTATAAAAATTTAGTCAAAATGGATATATACCAATTATTCTAGCTGCACATGGTCAAGATCAAAGTTGGCATGAGACTCAGCATGTTGCTTTAAGCAATTACTCTGATGTGGAATGTTTTCAAAAACTTTGTTTACCAAAAAATAATAGGAGATATTGTCAACACATTACACAATGATTTGTTACCTATCATTTTGAGAAACAACCCAATTTTTTCAAAAGCAAAAGTACTAAGAGCACTAAGGCTTTTTTCAACTGGGAGTTTTCAAGCAGTAATTGGTAAGAATTATTAGTTAATGCCAAAAAGATCAGCTCTAATATTATGATTCTTTATTGTTAAATATGCTTGTTATTAATGGATTGTTACAAATGCAGCTTAGAGGTGAGGCTTTATACAGGGTTTTCATTCAACCTGGAATAGCTAGCAAAACTAGAGGTAGCAAAAATCCCAGGGAAAACCTGGAAAACTTTGTTTACAGAAAAAATGTTTTTTCCATTTTTCTACCAAATTTATGTTTTTTTAAAGAATGACTTGTCAAGACAGATAACAAATTATTTGCAAGATATAATGTTGTTGTAAAACGTTTAGCTTGTTAGTATAAATAATATGTTTTAAAACATACAAATAAAGTCTTTGGCATAACCTGGAAAGATTATGGAGAAGTTCAGGGAGTTTCAAAAGTTAAACTTGGGAAAAACATTCTTTACTCAGGGAAAACTTAGGGAAAAACTTTCAAAATCGGATTGGCAAACCTGTTTTTAGACTAATCATGTTTGCTTACTTAAAAATAACTTCACTCCTTTTTCAGTTTATTAATTGTTTAGAAATAAAATAAAATTTCTTTTTTCTCTATATGTAAATATGATTGTATAGCAAAAATCAAACAAACCCTAATTTTTTTAACTTAGCATAATAGATTGTCAAAAGATTAATTTTTATACTGCACCCTCCTACTGTTCCTAAATTGTGATTTTATATTTTTGCAGACTTTTGGTAAGGTGACTGTATTTTTCAAGTTATTTTGAGTTTAACCTTGTCAAAGTTCACTTTTCTCTCAGATAACTAACTTGCTTTGATTAATTAGAATATAATAGTCAATATGCATATGTCATTCACATGTTGTTTCATGTAACTTTAGGTAACACCTCTCATGTAAGCCAGTCAACCCACAGTTGTATACTTTGCCAGTTTTGCAAATATTTTATTCAGCACTATCATCACCTTGTCAGATGGTATGATAGTCCAGAGGAGATGGCTGAACCAAAGAGAAAGTACTTTCAATCATTTGGAGTTAAAGGTCTTCTTGGAGTAATCGATGGTACGATGATACAAATCAAAAAAGTTACTATGGCTGATGAGTCAGCATACATTTGCAGGTAAACTCATCATTTTGATTTGATACCTGATCATTTTGATTATATTGCTTTAGGTCATTAGTCAAAAAGTTTAATGTGTACACTGCTTGGCTTACTTACATATGCAAAGTTAACATGAGAAACTTATGTCTATGTATGTTTGCATATAATGCATACAAGGTTCAAAAAAAATATTTCTGGTCTATTATTCTTTATAAAAAAAAATTAATTACTATTTCCTTTTTTTAAGGTGCTTATGCTTTTTTATGCTGGATTTTACTTCACATTATTAAGTTATTATAAAGCGCTTCATGTTGTTAATATTATGTAAAAAAATATTTAATTTATGAAGGGACAATACTTCAATTTCACAAAGTGCAACATGTTTATCACAAATATCGAAGTATTTTTAATACTTTAAATTAGCACGTTATAGTTCTTTAAAGTTTGAAAACATCAAGTTATTTAACGTAAATGCTAAACTTAAAACAATATTGTAATGTAAGGTCATGTAAAAAAAGCAATGCTTTGTTTTGGCCAAAGGTGAACAGTTGTTCTAACATGATGTCAATGGTTCCCATAAAGGTTTTAGCTGCTCTCAGGATTTTTAAACATTTTCTTATTTTGAAGATTTTTAACTTCTTTTTTTTAGAAGAGGATATCCTACTTTGAACTGTCAGGTTGTCATTGATGCTGATGGAAAGTTTAGAGATGTTGTTGCAAAGTATCCTGGATCCGTGCCATGATGCCTTCATCTTTTATTATAATTCTGCATTAAAACAGACAAAATAATATGATCCAAATGCAGGTTTCCTTTTTGCAGACTTAGGATATGGGTTGTTACCAGTCATTATTATACCATTTAATCAGCCAACTACACCAGAGGAAATATAATTTAATAACGTTCACTGTCAGGTAGGTAGTGATGTGGAGTAAGCTATTGGACATCTCAAAAACCTTTGGAGGTGTTTGCACAAAAGTGGTGGAACACTTCAGTACACCCCAACAACTTGCTGCAAAATGTTTTTTACTTGCACTTTACTGGAAAACCTTTGCATTTCCTTAGGATTAGAAATTCCAGATGACATTAACTTTGAGGACAATCATGAAGATGATGTATATGGTGTTCAACCTGAATTAACTCAAACCAACCAAATTCGACTTGATATTTTAAGAAGAACACAAATCAAAAATTATGTATTAGCAAATCAAAGGCGATGATATATTGTTAAAATGTTGCATGGGTGCCTGCAGGATATTTTGTTTTAGATATGAAACTTTTAGGATATAAGCTTAAGTATGTTCATGTTTATGTCAAATGAGATTGATTTGCAAATATAAAGAAGTGATTGGAGTCTGAGAACAAGAATACACCCACAAGTTTACCCCACTACACCAAATGTCAGGGCGATGAGTTAATAAAATAGCATTAACATCAAGACTGACATTCATCAGTACCATTAGTTCACATTATGTCATTCTTTGTTTGTAAATGATTAACTATGTAATAATGTTATATATGTATATACAGATTATATATGAACTTTTTCACTGCAAGAGGTGTTATTTTGTGTCCATTATCCTTGAAATGTAATAAATAAATCATAGTCTTTCAAATAAGCTTGATAATTCAGCTGGTAAAAATAATAAATTTGTACCTGTCAAGTAAATCTCTGAAAGGTCAAAAAAGCATTAGGTTAATATGGCTGGTTAAGTTGAATGTTAACCAGCAGTTTAATAAAAGTAAAGATATCACTTTAATTTTTAGTAAACTCCATTTAAACCTATTCTTTTAAAATTAAAAGTTCAACTGAATAAATACACACATATATATATATATATATATATATATATATATATATATATATATATATATATATATATATATATATATATATATATATATATATATATATATATGTTAGGTCAACGCCCGCTGTTTTTTATTGAACGTTTGATATGAACGTTCAAGAGCTGTCAAAATAACGTCTGCAGTGAACGTCAAAACAACGTTCGCTGCCTGTTAATTAAACATTCGCATCGAACGTTCAAGAACTTTAAATCGGAGTTCACAAAAGTTGGTTCACGTAACGTTTGCAGCGAACATTAAACGAACCTAAACGGACGTTACAACAACGTTTCTTGAACGTTAATTGTTAGCTGGGATGGTTACAAAAGACAAAAAAATTAATCAAGAAGAGCTCACAAATCTGAAAAAGGTTGATTTGAGCTATGAACTTTGCTTGATAAAAATTTAACTGTGTTTAAACTTTGACGTCAAAAACTAGGCTTTTGCAAAAAGGTTATGTAAGGTTTACTATAATGATTAGAGTAAAGTGAAACAAATTTTCTTTGTTAAGTTGAAATTGCTATGATATAGTTTAAAGGTCGAATAACGGACTTTCAGTGTTCTTTTCATTCCACTCTCAGATTATGCTTCCCACTTTAAGGCTCAAATCAGAGAGTATTTCTTATTTTTGTCGGAAATGTCGAACTTATTTGACTCGCTTTTTTTTTCTCTTGAACTTGTGATTATTTTTTTTTCGCGAACGTCTTAGTTATAAATTTTCTTATTTTCGATACCTAAATCGCATTTTGTCTAAAGGTATTATAACTAAAAGCATCTTAAAGTTCATAAAAAACTACTGATTTCAGAAGTTGAAAAGAAATATTAAGTATGTATTTTCAATGAGCATTTTTGATAAAGCATTTTTAAACAGTCAGTCATGTAAAGCTACAGACCGGCAAACAGTTGAGTAGCGATGAGGCATTAGGTTATTATGTAGGTTCCAAGTGTACTTGTCACTCTTATAAACAAACAAGAAAGTGGTCTCTGAAAGCAGGATTTGAAATATTTCCGTCTTACCATAATTTATGTAAATCAAAAAAGTAGTGTTACCCTCCAGAAGACTTTATATCTGTCTCAGAAACGCGGCATGAAATTTAAATAAACTAAACGGTTAATGAAAACACAAAGTCAATTTCTTAAAAATAAACCCTCTAAATCGTCATTTACATCAATAAGCAACTGGGGATGTGATGGAAGTTCTGGCAGCAGCGTCTGCAAACAAAGATTTGAGAACTCTGATGCTAATGATGAGTTTCTGTTTGTATTTGCTCTTGTTCCATTGAGATTGAGTGATGAATGTCATAATTTTATTTGGCAAAATCCCCGTCCATCATCACTTTATTGCCGACCAATTAAATTCATCTTTTCAAAAGAAACACAAAAATTTACTGTAATAGAAACCAACAAAGTTTTGAAAGAAATATCTGAACTTCTTCCAACACTGTGTACTGTTGGTGAATTTAAATTTATTGTAAAACACAATCTGTTACTTACGATGACAGACGGAAAAGTATGCAATACTTTAACTGACACGCGTTCAACACAAAAATGTTATATCTGTGGTGCTACTCCAAAAATGATGAATGGTGAATTAAAAGACATTGTTGATAAAAAAGAAAATTACAGTTTTCGTTTGTCTAACTTGCATGCTTGGATCCGTACCTTTGAATGCTTGCTGCACTTAAGTTACCGCTTGAACATAAAAAAGTGGCAAACTAGAAGCAATGAGGATAAATGTCGTATCAAACAACTTTCGGAAGAAATCAAACGAAAGTTTAAAAAACAAATGGGACTTATTGTAGGCAAACCAAAACCTCGTTATGGCAATACAAATGATGGTAACACATCTCTCAAGTTCTAAATCCAGAAAAGAGCGGAGAGATTACACGATTAGATGCCTAATTAATTAAAAAATTTAGTATTTTATTAAAAATGCTATCTTCTGGCCATGACATTGATTGCGTCAAATTTGAAAAACTTTGTTCTAAAACTAGAACTTTATATTTAAATTTGCATTCGTAGTATTACATACCTGTCACAGTGCACAAAGTTTTAATGCATAGTACTGAAGTTATAAAGTCGCTTATTCAATTGGCCAGCTCTCGGAAGAATCTCAAAGAAACATAAAATAAAGATTGCAGAAGATTTCGAGAGCATCATACCAGGAAAAAGTCGCGTATTTCTATAAATATAGGTTTGCTGAATATGCTCTTAACAACATCTGATCCTGTTATCAATTCACTTAGAGAACTGCTTGCAAAAAGAAGCAAAAAATCGATAGAGGAGGTTTTAAATTTGATTGTCCTGCTTCCAAAAAAAGCAAATTTTAATTTGTGAGATGAATCAGTAAATGTTTCAAATGATGAGTCTTCTGAAGATTCAAGTGTTGAGTGTTCGGAGGAGTCAAATGATGAGTTTTCTGCTAACTGAATGTAACATTTTTTGTATAATTTTATGTATCCTTGTTTTTAAAAGATATTTTTTATTTCTTACTTCATTTTTTTATTGTAACAGTTGTCTTTCATTATCATGACTCATTTATTTAGGAAGGTTTATTTAAATGTTTTAAATAAACCTTCCTAAATAAATGAGTCATGATAATGAAAGTTGGCGTATATCCTGGAGTTATAAATCGCTGGCTGCCATTCTATATTCAATATATTTCAACATCTAATTTATTTTAAAAGTAAAAAGAGGCCGAAATAACACTTTTTCCGTTTCAGCCTCATTTCTTTACATATATATACACATACTTAAAAATAAGAGTGGTTGAAACAGTATTTTATCATACGTTATCATACATTACACAAACATTTCATGATAATAGCACTATTGAGCACGAGTTTACACACTATTGAACATTAATGAGCACGAGTGTGTAGTGAACATTAATAAGCACGAAGTTCAGTGAAGTTTTGATGTAATGTCATATTCTTAACCGTTTTTAAGGTATTTTATATTGCCAGTAAGCATGTATAAATATGAATGCTTGGGTGCTGAATTTAGTTTAAACATTCCTCTTAAATTGTAAGTTTTTTTTAGAAATAAAATGAAATCTCAGCAATTTTTATTTGTTGTTGTCATAGTAGCCTTGGTTATGATGGCATGTAATACTATATTACTATGAATCACTTCATAGTTTATTTTGGAAACCTTACATATATATATATACATATATAATAGACATATATATATATATATATATATATATATATATATATATATATATATATATATATATATATATATATATATATATATATATATATATATAGACATATATATAGACATATATATAGACACGAGGCATGTGGTATCAAATTGAAATTCTGATATTGTTATTTTCATTACTTATGGTGTGCTCATTTATTCTTGTTTTGATAATTGACAATTTTAATATTAGATTGAATGGAGATATTTAGGTTGTTACCTTTAAAAATATGCGTAAAATGCTTTTTAATTTTCTCCATTTGTTGGCCGCTTTTGTTTTCAAAAAAAAAACGTAACAACCTAAATATCTCCATTCAATCTAATATTAAAATTGTCAATTATCTGGATGTAACATTGAACCTGATCGACAGTTCTTATCAACCATATTGTAAACCTAATAACCAATTTTTGTATGTTCATTCTGATTCAAACCATCCACCTAATATGATAAAAGAAATCCTTCGCACTATTGAGTCAAGATTATCAACTATGGCAATAAATGAAACTGTGTTCAATAACTCTATTCTTCCGTATGAAGAGGCTTTACGTAAATCAGGATACAATTCAAAACTCACCTACCAACCGCAAATAGACAAACATCAAAGTAAACATCGTAAACGTAAAATTATATGGCATAACCCCCCGTTTAGCAAAAATGTTGAAACCAATATTGGAAAGCGCTTTTTAGCTTTAATCGACCAACACTTTCCAGTAGGACACAGGCTTCATAAAATTTTTATTCGAAACTATATTAAAGTTAGTTATAGTTGCATGCCTAATATCAATTCTTTAATAAATGCACATAATAACAAAATTCTTCAAAACAATAAATATAAAACAACAAAAGAATGCAACTGCATAGACAAAAAAAAATTGTCCGTTAAATAACCAATGCCTTTCTAGCAATGTCGTATACCAAGCCACTGTAAATTCTGGGGATCCTCAATTCAAAGACAAAGTTTATTTCGGTATAAGTGAAACTACATTTAAACTTAGATATGCCAACCATCTTAAATCTTTCAACGCACTTAAATAGAAAAATGACACCGAACTTTCCAAAGAAATATGGATGCTAAAATCTAAAAATCTGAAACCGGTGATTACATGGAAGATTGTAGCACAATGCAAGCCCTACAATCAAGCAGCAAAAGTTTGTAATCTTTGTCTCCGCGAAAAATTTCATATATTATCATACAAAGGAGAAAACTTACTTAACAAAAGATATGAAATAATATCAAAGTGCCGTCATGCAAAGAAATTTTTGCTATCCTTATTCGACACCAGGGACTAAAACCTTTGACGTCTTTTTGTTTAGTTTCGGTTTAGTAACGTCAGAACTCGTTCTACCGTGATTTTAATTTGTAATTTTTAAACGGTTTTTAAGCAATGATATATTATATATACTAGATGTCTAACTTCGATCCGAAAAGTGAAGCCGTGGAAGCCATTTCTAATTCGGGCAAAAACGTGCATTTTTAACTTTTATTTCGCACGTCGGATATAGTTTTTGCCCTTATTACAAATGGCGGATAAAGTTTTTGCCCTTATTACAAATGGCGGATTCAGTTTGTAAACAAAAAAAGCGGCTTCACTTTTCGTCCAATAAAATCCCGCAAGTTAGATATCTAGTATATATAATATATCATTGTTTTTAAGTTACGATATACACTATGGCTGATGATTGCCGAAAGGCATGAAACTCAGAGTTCCATAAAAAGGTGTTTTTATTCATTTTATACAAATAAATAAATAAATATTGCTCTATTATTCAATAGTATCGAGCACTCTCAAACGAACAAGAGTATTTGTATTATTATACTATAACAATACATTATATATTTTGTATATATATATATATATATATATATATATATATATATATATATATATATATATATATATATATATATATATATATATATATCAATATCAATCAATATCAATATATTTTGTGTTAAGGATGTTACAAAAAACACAGGCCATTGCAAATAGTAATTCACTAATAAAATGCAATGACCTAAATAATATAAAGAAAAGAGAAGAGAAAAACATAAGAAAGAAACTAATCACATAGCAAAAGTAGAACTTTACAAAAATTTATAAGTAACACTTATAAAACAGACTTTTAAAAGAGTTAAAATATAGGTCAAATAGCTATTATAATGTATTCACATATACATACATATATACACATATATACAAATAAGAAATTATAATATGTATATAAACATAAAGAAAAAAGTTATAGAGGTAAAGAATAAAGTTAAGCGCAACTTTTTAGGTAAAAATGATGGAGTGACGTTAAGAGCAGATTCTTGGATCTAAGGATAAAATCTGTTTTTAGGGTGTACGGAAGGGTGTTCCAAGAAAGGATACCCTGATATGTAATGGAATTTATTCCATGTTTATTTGTCTGTTTTATACATATATATATATATATATATATATATATATATATATATATATATATATATATATATATATATAACACACACACACACACACACACACACACACACACACACATATACATACATACATAAACTTGAACAAAATAAAATGAAACTAACTAGTGGTAGTTGAACTTGCAGCTTGATCTCATCAGGAATTATTGTTGAATGCTGGGTTTCATAATGTTTTCTTAACTTTATGAAACTAATGAAAACTCTATTGCATTTATCAAAAATGCATTTGACTTCTGAACCTCTCGAAGTCAATCCATGTAAACTTCGAAAATGAGAAAAAAGGATATGTAATGATGAAAAATATAATCTACAGAGGAAGCACTTCATAATTTCTTTCGGAAACCATTTAAAAAAAAATTTTTCTTTTTCAACGGATTTTATTATTTAATCCGTTGAATTAATGGAATTTCGAAGACTACGTAATTTGTTAACTTTATTCGGTTAATTTTGTTGTTTTTGGAAACGAATTACTTCGTTAATTTAACAGAGACACGCAATCCGTTACTTTTTCTAACGGATTGTTTTTAGAGTGTATGTGGCTTAATTCATCTTTAATTTTATTGGAGTGATTTTAACTGATTATTCCCTACAATAGCGTTATTTTAACTGAATAAAAGCAGCGGATAATTTGGTGCACTAACGTAATAACTCCTTTATTTAAAAGGATTGTTTTATTGGAAAAATATCAAAAGGCCTTCAATCCGTTAAAACTTTATTCCGTTAACTTAACGGAAATGCCGTTGGTGCAATAGCGACGGGTTGATCTGTTACCCAATTCGTTGTATACAACGGATTTATTTTTAGAGTGTAGAAAAATTGGGGACGTGTATTCAGCATTAGAGTTCTTCTGTAAAGCTTAACGTATACCAGCCAAAGATAGAATTAGTCCTTGTCGTTTTTTAAAAGAAAAGTAAACTTGTTTTAATTTTAAACCAATGAATGCACTTGCGATTGCCCATTCAAAACAAGGGCTAGAAGTTAAGTAGCAAAGCATCAAAGTGTATGAAGAGTATCTCTCTAAAAATATTTTCAATTCATTATAAATTTTTTATCCTTAAAAAGTTCTTTTAGCCAGACGGTCCAAGTTGAAAATGGAAAGTTTTGAAAACGATTAATGGTGCGATTAGCCTCAATATAATTTTAATGGTGACGTATACAGAATAAATATGACAGGCACCCTCTGCATACAAAAAAATCGCAAAAAAAAAAACCATTAAGAATGCTTTTGGTCTCAAATATGAAAGTTACATAAATTTGCTTCTGAATCTGACGCTTCAATTGTTTCTTTTTTAAAGTTTTTATGGAAAATTTTTATGGAAAAACCGAATAAAAATTATCTTATGTACACATATATTTATTCATATTTCATCGTTTACCGCGCATTCCGTAGAATTTATTGTCATGTTTATTTGTAACGCATTTGTTTGAACCCTTGCAGTCTTGATCACTTGAACACCTTTTAAGGCCATTTTCATGTTCTGTGTAACACCAACCATTCTAAAATAATAAAGATGCAGTAATAAGATTTACAATGATTTTAAAAGATTCATAGTTAATATTACATGCTGTTATATTTAGATCCATTATTTACATTTATTATTATAGGTGCCATATTCGTCATCGCTACACTTTTATACGGGGTTTTTTTGTATGGGTCTATCTATTGATAATAAATTTTAATAGAGAACAAGTATTAGTAACCGTCCCAAGTAGCTATAAACAACAAACATTTTTTCCATAAAACAATCTTTAAAAGCTTCAAAAAGTTTGATCAGTAATGCTTAGATATATCGTATATGATTAAAAAATGTCTTCCATGCTTAAAAAAACTTGAACTTTCATTGACTTTCCTACCTTTACACTTTTATCTTTCATAGCGCAATATTTTTTATCTGAATTTTGTGTACGGCAATAAAATTTTTTGTTGTTACTCAGCTGGACTTCTGAAATTTGTGCCATCATAACCAAGGCTACTATGACAACAACAAATAAAAATTGCTGAGATTTCATTTTATTTCTAAAAAAAACTTACAATTTAAGAGGAATGTTTAAACTAAATTCAGCACCCAAGCATTCATATTTATACATGCTTACTGGCAATATAAAATACCTTAAAAACGGTTAAGAATATGACATTACATCAAAACTTCACTGAACTTCGTGCTTATTAATGTTCACTACACACTCGTGCTCATTAATGTTCAATAGTGTGTAAACTCGTGCTCAATAGTGCTATTATCATGAAATGTTTGTGTAATGTATGATAACGTATGATAAAATACTGTTTCAACCACTCTTATTTTTAAGTATGTGTATATATATGTAAAGAAATGAGGCTGAAACGGAAAAAGTGTTATTTCGGCCTCTTTTTACTTTTAAAATAAATTAGATGTTGAAATATATTGAATATAGAATGGCAGCCAGCGATTTATAACTCCAGGATATACGCCAACTTTCATTATCATGACTCATTTATTTAGGAAGGTTTATTTAAAACATTTAAATAAACCTTCCTAAATAAATGAGTCATGATAATGAAAGACAACTGTTACAATAAAAAAATGAAGTAAGAAATAAAAAATATCTTTTAAAAACAAGGATACATAAAATTATACAAAAAATGTTACATTCAGTTAGCAGAAAACTCATCATTTGACTCCTCCGAACACTCAACACTTGAATCTTCAGAAGACTCATCATTTGAAACATTTACTGATTCATCTCACAAATTAAAATTTGCTTTTTTTGGAAGCAGGACAATCAAATTTAAAACCTCCTCTATCGATTTTTTGCTTCTTTTTGCAAGCAGTTCTCTAAGTGAATTGATAACAGGATCAGATGTTGTTAAGAGCATATTCAGCAAACCTATATTTATAGAAATACGCGACTTTTTCCTGGTATGATGCTCTCGAAATCTTCTGCAATCTTTATTTTATGTTTCTTTGAGATTCTTCCGAGAGCTGGCCAATTGATATAAATAGTATGAAATGAAAATAAAATTTTACTAATAACACTTTAAGAAACATTGTTAATTCTTTATTTATAAATTGATAATAGAAATTTTTTTATTTCATTAATTTCTGATACCATTTTCTAAAGATAAAGTTCAATGCAACAACTAAATAATATCTTTAATAAAAAAGTGTAACAAAAGATAATCTTATCTCATAACTGAGAGGTTCTATAATTTCTACACACTTCAAAACCAGTCAGGAACAAAATAAAAAAAAGGTCTCTAACTTAGATAACAATAAATTTGCTTGCTAATTTGCAAACAATTGCAAAAGCCTAGTTTTTGACGTCAAAGTTTAAACACAGTTAAATTTTTATTAAGCAAAGTTCATAGCTCAAATCAACCTTTTTCAGATTTGTGAGATTTTCTTGATTAATTTTTTTGTCTTTTGTAACCATCCCAGCTAACAATTAACGTTCAAGAAACGTTGTTGTAACGTCCGTTTAGGTTCGTTTAATGTTCGCTGCAAACGTTACGTGAACCAACTTTTGTGAACTCCGATTTAAAGTTCTTGAACGTTCGATGCGAATGTTTAATTAACAGGCAGCGAACGTTGTTTTGACGTTCACTGCAGACGTTATTTTGACAGCTCTTGAACGTTCATATCAAACGTTCAATAAAAAACAGCGGGCGTTGACCTAACATATATATATATATATATATATATATATATATATATATATGTGTATTTATTCAGTTGAACTTTTAATTTTAAAAGAATAGGTTTAAATGGAGTTTTAGTAAATGCATAATTATAATGGGCTTGCTGAGGGAGGTTTTTTGAAACAAATTTGACGGGTAGAAGTCGGAATATCTGTATCATGAATTTAGAAAATTGACGATAACACGCATAGTTTTTGGCTAATTGGCGGCACCTCTGATCTATAACAATGCGTTGAACGTCCATCTATTAATACGTCCTTGACGTAACTTATCATTTTTATTATTATTTCATTACTATTATTTTAAAGTTATTATTATTGTTAGTCTTTAAGGTGGTAGAGCACAAAAAAGACACTTTTCATGAAAGATTTAAAAAATAGTTTTAAAAATATGCAGAAATGCTTCACTAAGAGAAATGAAATGTTTTTGCAAAAAAAAAAATTTGAAAAACTTTACCAAAAACCCATAATGGCGCAAAAACAGTGTAAATAAAGATCTAATTCTTATGTTTTCAAAACACGTTAACTTGAGTTAGACTTAAGAACCATTAATTAAACTTTGCAGATCTGTTAATGAACTTATTTTATTCCATTTAACAGATAGAATTTTAATTAGTCCTTTTATATGTAAAGATATGACCTATTTTTTAAGATAAGTTAAATTTAGTACGATTTACAAGCAGTTTAAAGAAGTTAAAACTAAAAATAATGAGTTTTAAAAACAATTAAATAAAATCTATCTGTCAAATGAATTCTAATGTTGTTAGGAATATGTCCTGAAAATTTCAGAACAAAAGCTTTATCCAATCAGAAAAAATCATGTTTTGAAATCTTGATAAAATATGAAAAACTCAACTTGCAGAAAAAACAAAAATAAGTACAAAATAAAGAAAAACAAAATTCTCAAAATTCAAATTTCTTTAAAAGCAAAGTTGATAAATAAACAATAAAAAGCATGATAGACACAACAAAAAGACAAATTAGCTTGCAATTTTGCTAACGTATATAATAAACGAGGGTATGTTTGTGGTTGCTATGGCGTTGCTAAGGTAAATAATTTTGCAAATGTAGATTTTTAACACATTTCCAAAAATAGTTTCAGTTTCATACTAACATCAAAAGAAAGAGGATAAAATTTTAAATAAGATGAATGAAAAATTTTTTTTTTCATATTTTGATCAAATATTTGTATTTTAATTGTGCTCTACCACCTTAAGATTTACGAGATTCGTAAAGCATCAAAATTTATATGGATGAATAATTTCGATTAATTTGATTATTCAAAGGATTTTCTAATACCTGACTCTATTTGTTAGTTTTGTACATGACGACTATAGGCGCACAGAAATGGAGGAAAGGGGGATATTAGATAGACCTCCTCAGCCGTAATTATGTCAAAGGAATTAAACAAAACTTCCATTTTCCAGAAAAAAAATGGATTTCAGCCCCACAAACACACTCTCTTTTGCCAATGATTAGTTTGAACTTACGACACAAGTTTCCTTTATCATACAAACTCCTTTTCCTCTCAATCAAGATCGTTTCTGCATAAAAAAAATGTCAAGTTTAGAAATATTAATTCTCGCAGTTACTAAAAAATAGTCAAAACTCTAAGTTTTATCCCAATAATGCCACTTGCATGAGATGAAAGTATCTAGGCGCGGATCTAAGCAGTGGCCATTATGGCAATGGCCACATAGATTAAATTTAACTGCAGCCACGTTAGTTTTGGGTTTTTTCGCTTAAGGAATATCCCTAAAAATTTAAATTTGTCTGCCGTAATTTACGGATTTTGGCTATAGAGATTCCTGCCATGGCCACAACGGTTTTATTATACGCTACAGACGTTTTATTCAATCAATAAATGCTGTGAAAAAATATTAAAATATTGATCTTTTATCGAAATTTAAACCGTGAAAATAAAATTTGGCCACACAGTTACAAATTCCTGGATCCGCGCCTGGTATTATATCCCCATAGTCAAAAGGTGTGAAAAAGTAATTCAGATTATCACGTCCAAGAAAAAAACAAACAACCTTAAGTTTTTCCACTTTCTTTTTGTCAGATTATCTCGCAAGTATATTAAGTTACAGTTTTTTATAGTATAGAATTTAAGTTTTAATGGAAGAATAATCACCTTAATTGTTTTTTTTTTACAGCCAAACCCGTACAACATGCAACCTTATCTTTTTAAAGCGTAGACAACATCCATAGCGGTGACTGTCTTTCTCCTGGCGTGCTCTGTATATGTTACAGCGTCGCAAACAACGTTTTACAAAAAGACTTTCAGAACACCTCAAGTCTCCACGTAGATAACTCCAGAGATACACATACTTTTTCATTCTTTGGATGTTATCACGTAAAATCTTGCAATGACGCTTTTTCTAAGTCTTTTTTCTCCTTTACCGCAACCTGATATAATAACATGATATATATATATACCCAGCCAACACGGATAGCTGGGTTCCATATGGGGTCTTGATGGGCCGATACAAGGAAGCCATGTCGAGTAACTATGTGGGGCCCATGTTAAATTGGCCGAGGGCTCCAACTGGGTCCCATGTGGGCCAACCACGGTTCGGCGAAAATTGTTAATCCTACTCTTTCATCGGATTTTTCTTTAAAAGATACTTCAATGATACTTTATTTACGCTTTTCTGTTGCTAAGGTTACTTCATTTTAACTAAACATGACTTAGCATGTTGACGCGTAGACTAAGTAGTTAAATTTTAAGTAAATACATGACGTTAGTCAAGCAAATTGCGCATAAATCTACTTTGGGTGAGACAGTTTGTATGGTTTGGGAAAAAAAGCAAAGCTTTTGCATATCATCGAGAAACTTGGGAAAAAAAGCAAAGCTTTTGCATATCATCGAGAAACACAAAAAATATACATGGATGTTGTAAATGACTGTATTGAGAATAAAAAAAATTATTCAGCAATTGCCCGAAACCCTCACTCGGTTGGCACGGTTATCGTCGCGGTCTCGACTTCCCAAAAGCCACTTTCCTAAGACAAAAACATACAGAATTGTTACTTTTCGTTGCATTTAGAACAGTTATATTAATTAATTCACTTTAATTGATGACAAAATGATAATCCCCTGTAACTCCAGATTTAAATTTTGTGGATAAACCTTTCCATACCAGGACTGAAGATAACTTTTAAAACAGGAAAATTTTCAGCTTATTACAGATGGATACAAAAAAATTTTACAATACAGTTCTGCAAATTTGTTGGTATAGTTTTTAAGGGGAAGAGTTCTATTATGAAAGCACTCTTTTTTAATTCACACCCTAATAAACAGGATTTTCATAACAAAGAGATTAAATATACAAGAAACTTATCCCTAATTACCTACTGCCTTCTCAAAGTCTTTTTTATTGACCTCAGCTGTTTTTTGGTTTTCTTTAATTGCCTCTGAAATACAAAATGCAATAAAACTATTAACAAAATTAATAGTGCATGTAATTGATTTAGCATCCTTAAAAGTGTTTGTCTTTTTAACTCTAGAAAGTAAGGAAGAAAATAAGAAACTCACATAGAAAGATACCATGGTTATTACTCTAAAACTATTTAATTTACAATATTGATTAAAAATTCGAAATGAGAGAATCATTGGAGTGTTAATTAGATAAGATTGCACTTACTGTACACAGTATCAAAAAGTCGAGTGGACCCAAACCCTCTCTTGCCACCACGACCAAAAACGTTAAATTTCATGGCTAAGTTGTTGCTCATCACAAAAGCCATCATCCGCTTTGTTGCTTCTTCAAGAGTATTGCCCCCAATATCAGCAATAAAATTCACCTAAAAATAAATTTAAAATTTTCTATGAAAGTAGAATCATAGTCCTGCTATTATTTTTTTAAATTAATTTAATCAAGTTCTCAGACAGAACACTTTGATTTATATTTCTCATTGTATATAATTTATCATCATATACATCTTATCATTTATACTTGCCCTCAGAGGTTTACATGAGCACACAGTATATATGACGGGACAACATGTGTCTTCTTAGGGGCTTTGTAGCATGTACAATAAACATAAACTAAAAATGGGTAAGAGATCTGTTTTATTTCAGGAAATTCACAAATGGTGGGTGGATAACTTATTTAGAAAAAATCCATAGATTATGTTTAATACAATACTACTTACCACACTATTCAAGAAATTGATGTCATCAAGTTTTCCTTCCATTAATGTAAAATCTTCTTCTGTTAGCAAAGGAAAAATGGCTCCTTCTGAAGTATTGCAACATTTTGAACTGGTTGTTGACTAATCATGGTCATTTGTACACGCTGAGTTTCTTTAACTTCTTCTAGCTGTCTTAAGACTCTCCCCAAAAGGTTTTCAATTCTATTGAGCTGACCTGAAATATATTTCTTTAAAAAAAAATAAAAATTTAAACCATTTTTAACAATAAATAGTATTCTTTAATGTATTACAGATTACGAGATAAAAGACACCTCATTTAAAAAAAACATAATTTTGATATGCATAACAAAAGACCATTTGCCAATCCTGCAGTTTAGTATTATAATGCCATCAAACATAATTCAATACATAAAATTGTTTTGTAAAGGAACAAAATCTGCCACAATATCAAGACCAATACCTACCAGTTGAATCATTGAGTAAATTTGAAGGTCTTGTAGTGTACAGTGTTTCAGAAGGATGATGAAGGTTGAAGTTGGAAGGTGACTGAGAACTAATTAGTGAACGTGATGAAACCAGAGAGGATGATGTTGACAGGGGATAACAAGGTATGAAGGACTTTGGAGGTGGTGGAACCACAATGTCATCATATTCAGACTCAGAGTCTGAAGGCAGTAACTTAGGCCTGAAAAAGGATCAGAAAAAGACATATACTTAAAGAATTGTTGTTACTTCAAACAACTTAAAAAGTCATCTTAAAAATAACAAAAATAATTTTCTAGTAAGAAAAGTATGTGAGAATGATGAAGGATTCATCAAGCAACAGCTTTTATCTCTAAAGTTAAATCCTCCTCAGCTAGAGCAACATCAAGAGATTTCTCAGCTGCAATGCAAAAATGCTCATCTACCCTAGAACGGATGTGACGTCGTCAACTTCACTCGCTATATACTTTATTAGACATCTCTACAGTAATGTATTTCAAATCAAATACAAGAAATTAAGGCAAACTTAGAAAAAAATTCACTATAGAAGTTACTTGCCTAATTTCTGCGCGATAAAAAATATTTAATGGCTGATCATAACATAGATAAGCCGGCCGCTTCGCAGCGGCCGGTTTGATGGGCGTCCCACACTGATCTTTATAATAACTGGATAGCGCATCTCTAATATCAAAATTCACGCCAAAATCGCCATATTGGAAAGCCCCAGAACAATGAAATCTGATATGTGTGATAAAGCGATAAGCCGAAAAACAGAATTTAAAGCTTACGGGATTAAAATTTTTGGGGCTTTCCAATATGGCGATTTTGGCGTCATAAAATAAGAAGTTTTGCTCGGAGTTGCGCTATCCAGTTATTATAGAGATCAGTGGCGTCCCACTTAAGACCACTGATCTCTATAATAACTGGATAGCGCAACTCCGAGCAAAACTTCTTATTTTTTGACGCCAAAATCGCCATATTGGAAAGCCCCAAAAATTTTAATCCCGTAAGCTTTAAGTTCTATTTTTCGGCTTATCGCTTTATCGCTTTATCGCACATATCAGATTTCATTGTTCTGGGGCTTTCCAATATGGCGATTTTGGCGTGAATTTTGATATTAGAGATGCGCTATCCAGTTATTATAGAGATCAGTGCTTAAGACCCATGTCGAATCTATATTGCTAACCCTGACCCAGATCAGCCCACGTAGACCAGGAAAAATTAGATGGGGCCCATGTCGGCTTGTTGGCTGGGTATATCATGTTATTATACATATATATATATATATATATATATATATATATATATATATATATATATATATAAATACATAGTGTATATACAGTAGCGTACAAAGGTTTATAAACAATTCTATGCCCCATTAAGAAAATCAAAATTTCATGAAGAAAAATGTATTTACATTAAAATTAATTTTCTGGAGATACTATTTAATTTAAATTTAATTTAGAAAATAATGAGAAAGTCTAAGGAATCGTCAAGAGAAAAGAAAAATTTAATAATACGAGCTGTAGAGAAGAAGATTCCTTAAAAGCAAATTTCTGAGTTTTATGATGTGACTAAGTCAACATTTAGCGTACTAGTTAAGAGATATAGAGACCAAAAGACTCTTGAAAACAAGCATCGTCCGGGCAGGCCAAATATAGCTACAAAACATAAAGACAGAACTTTGTTAAGAAAATCAAAATAAGATCCCCGCAGAAATACTGCCGAACTAAATAGCATTTTGAGCAAATAATTATGTTGTTAAGTGCAGCGTAGATACTACAAAACGTCGCCTGCGTCAGTATAATTTGTTTGGTCATTGTCCTGCCAAGAAACCATTAATATTATCAAATAATCACTCAGCCAAAATGAAGTTTGCAAAAGGTCATTTGCATTGGACTTCAAAAGAATGGTCAAAAGTCTTATTCAGTGATGAATCAAAGTTTTGTATGTTTGGTAGCAATGGTATCAAGTACATGAAACGTCTGAAAGATAAAAGATTTGCTCCTAAGTGTCAAATGCCAGCAGTTAAACATGGTGGTAGCAATATAATCGTTTGGGGATCTTTCAGTGTTCTGATCTTTCATGCTTTAAAGAATTAAGTTGCTTTTTAAAATTGCATGCAGAGACAATTTTTTCAAGTTCAATGCTTAACTTCTCTTACTAACAGACTGTTAAATTTTCATAGTATTTCCTGTTAATTTAAGCAATTTAATCCATTCCTAAATGATATTTCAGTTAGGCGGAGTTCGGATCTCATAATAAGCACAAAACAAACAATGTGGAGTAATGATAGAATTATTGTTCTGGTAATATGCTCTGACACAAAATATTTGCTGTTAACTGGCTAAAGTGGAAGAAGAAATAATAATAGTACTCTGGGACATGCCTTATTTTCAGTTGATATTGTAGCTATTGATGCTACATATAGCTAATAGGGGGTGTTTGACAAAACTTTCAGTTTGGCATGTTTGGGGTTTGGCTGAATTAAAAGGGGTTATAATGGCAGTATGTCTGTTTTTACTCTCTAAAAATGGTTTTTTACACCCCTTTTTTAAGTAGATGATCCCCCTTGTTTTCTTTATGGTTTTATATATCAAATCTAAAATAACAGAAAATAATCACACATTTTGGCCAAAATAGTCTTTGCACAGCCACTACTATTCCACCACCATTATTTCCCCATAGATTTTCCATAGGTTGACCAACCATTGTTTCTTTTACCTTCAACAAAGTATAAAATAAAAAAACCTTAAAAACAAAATGCTTTAACTGGTGCATTATTATTATAACCCTTTACATTTCTCATATAAGAAAACCTTTCACATCCCACTTGTATCCAACCCTTTTTTACTACCCGATGAATCAAGCTTCCCCTAAATGATAACTTCAATGGAGGATTATGTTTCCCTTTTTCTTCTAAAACACCCAAACAAAGCTGTTTAAAAGTTTGACATGTCTTTGGCAGTAAATCACTGAACAGCTAAAAATAAATTCTTGATTTTAAAATGATTTATGATATGCAAAGTAGTTTAAAGTAAATGAATAAACCTTTTACCTCAAAAATAATTCTTCCAGACTTTTTTTCATTAATAGAAATTTCAAAGTAAACAAAATCTCTCTAAAAAAAATAGTGAAAAAAAAAAAGCATAAACAAAAAGCAACAAGAGAGATAAACCAATCAAACTAAAACTGTTGCTAAGCGTCCAACTCGCCAATAAGTTGTCTGTTTTTTTAACATGCAACTTCATTTAATCAATCAATTTAATCAATTATCCCCATAGATGTTCTTATCAATTTAGTTGACTCTATATGATTTAATTGAGCAATTTTAAAATCTAGAGGTATCCAACAAAATACTAATGTGTGGTGATGAAAAACTATGGAGGAATTAGAAATAATATTTCTTTTTGGAGTTTTTTCATTTTTTTATATTTTTGCACGACGATGTTTTCAATAAAATTTGAATTTCTCCCTTCCGTTACAAGTTATCATTATTTTGAGTAAATTGTACTATGTAATTAAAGTATAGGAACAATTGTTGAAAAATTCATTCATTTTTAGTGAAAAGTCAAAAAGTTATGACAAAAAAACTTAAAAATTTAGCTGTTTATAAACTTTTGCACGCTACTGTGTGTGTGTGTGTGTGTGTGTGTGTGTGTGTGTGTGTGTTCATATTAGCTAATACAGTATTAACTAACTTATGGAAGTACTGACATATGATTTTTTTTGACTTTATGTTTACATTCATCGCTCTCAGTGCATTTAAAACTCTGTGGTAAACAAAGATGAACATTATTCCAAGTATAAATTCAAAAATCATAACTTTATCAGATCAAACTAGTCAAAAAAGTCATTGGGAAACTGCTAGAATATGTGGAGTTACATAGTCTATCGTAAGCAAAGTTCTCAAACTGTACAAAGTAATTGGGACACTTCCACCCCCAGAAAAAAGGTCGCTGTTGGGTGCAAAAGTCTAACCAATTCAATAAATGATCGTTATTTACTGTAACAGAGCTTCAGTGATAAAGAAAACAAGTGCGCAGTTAAAATGTTATTTGGCAACCCATAAGATTACTGTGAGATCGAAAATAGATAGACAATCCGTGCTCAATCCAAATCAAAACCTGTTGTCTGTAATTAAAACTAGATTGAGAAATCGTGATTGTACGTAAAAAGCAAAGCTGATTGAATACATCATTAACATTTAGTTCCTCAATGTAGAAGTCCAGAATGTGTTAGACACTAATTCATTCTATGCTAAACTGTGTTTCGTCACTCATACATGTAGGGAGAGGACATCAAGTATTAGTTGCTGTGTATTATAAAAAAAACGCACAATAAAGTGATACTTTGTTTATTCTAGTGGCTGATTCCATTAATTTGAACAATACAATGATATATACAGCTTTTTTCAAGCCATAATTGTTTAATTAATGTTTAAATAAAACTATGAAAAATAAGCAATTGCGGTAACATACCATTTTGTTTCCTTATAGTTGCAATAAATGGTAAAGTAGCTTGAACTTGAGTTTGCATCATTTGAAATTTCATTAAAAAGGCATAGACGTACGTCTATGAAAACAATTGGTACAATGTAAAAGTAAACTTATGTAACCGACCCTCAAGAGAAATTTTAGCAGATTTCTAGAAAGCCTATGGTGTAGGGTATAGCATAATGATGCACTTTAGTTTGATTTTTTGAGAACATTTAAAATGCCCAACAAGAGTTTTTTGAACTGAGGAAAATAGATTAACTGTCATATACAGGTCATGTATCATTGTCTATACACTATTCCGTTTCACTGACAGCCATGTAATATACATTCTCTAAAATATTTCAACTAAACAAAATTTAGTAGATTAGTGCATTTGAAGCAGCGCTTTTGTTAATTTCAAGCAGTAGACTAGAACGGAAGAATAAAATTCAGTAAAACCTTCCTTATTAATTTTCAGAACAATCATTTTTTAGCGAAGCAAATAAAAAGATTTTAAAATTGTCTTAAAACCCGACCAGAAACTTTTTGAATTGGGATCAAGACTATAAGACTTACTTGTGTAAAAGAAGAAATATATATTTATAAGAAGCCAAATATAATTAAAAACTATTATAGGTTGTTTAAAATGTAGTATAAAGTAACAATAATGATTTTGATTTCACTTTTCCCTCATCACATTTTCTGTTTCTTCTCAAATAATGTTACAACATTTTGAATAGAATGCAAAGTTTTTACTTAAAATTCTCTCATAGTAAAACCCTTTAGTAGGGTGGTAGGGTAGACCAAATGGATTAATAGTATGTTCTCACTGAAATCTGATCTCTATGAAGGAGCAAGAATTTATAGTTTAAAAATCTTACTTTATTTGACAGAAAAGAATTACAAATGAATTGAGTTTAAATTTTCACAGCATTTTAAACTCTAAGTTTGCATTGAACAGTATAAAATAAACAAAATTAATGAAAGATACATTTTAAAGAGGAATTTTAGTCTATAATGATTAATCTTATTTACAAAAAATATCTGAAATAGATTTAGATGTGTTTTGAATTAAAATCTACAACACAGCTCTTTATTTTTTCTTCATATTTTGTGTGGGTTGTTGGATGTTTAAATATTTTAAAATTAATCTTAAATAGGTAATGTAGTATCCCTGATTCCCAAGGAATAGTTTTTATGTTTAGAAAAGTGTTGCACATGATAAAAAAATCTATGTGCTTTTGGTAAAACACTTGCACTTGTTGCATAATAGTAATTTAAAACCCCATCATAAGGTGAAGTTCCATCAGATGTATCGAATCGAAGAACTAGCGTACTTTCACAACTTGAAGAATGAACATTTTTGAAGATATTTTTTAAGCCAACCTCTGATTCAATGAATGCTTTTTGATTCTTCTTTGAATAATCAATTTTTCGAGGTGAAATAGGTAAGTTTATATTTTTTGAATCAGTTTCACACAACAACAAAGATGAATTCTCGAATGTGATTGAATTCCACAAATAACATTAGGCATTTTCATATTGCATGAGAACAAATGTGGGACTTCTTAAGAATTGATCAAATTTAGTAGTTGGTATTTTTTGAATGTTTCTAGGTCTTTGCAAGTTACTACTAAAATGTGTCTTTTTACACCAGAAGGTTTAAAAACGTTTTTTTGATAGATTCAGCTTTGAAGATGGAGGAGGTGCTATAGAAGTTGATTTATTTGATGAAACATTGAGACTAACTTTGAGAAAACTTCCTTCACTATCAATTTAATTTGAAAAAAAAAAGCAATTCTCTCTCTTTTTTTTTTTTTACTATTTAAGTATTAGATACTTTAACTCGAGTTTTTTGTTTGTTTACACATCACAGTATTTCCTTCAGTTTCAGTTTCTTCACAAGTGCAAACGTAATGTTGACCATCTTCAGATTGATTGAAAAAGTCAAACACACTAGACTTGAGGCTAGGCATATTTATTTGAAAAATGAATTTAAATTTTTGTCATAGCTCTTATATTCTCTAAAAGGTAAACTAACAATAGGTCTCAAAGTAATATATAGGCTGTAATTAGGCGCCTGTTGTACAAATTTAAGTATCTGAGAAGAAATAGACCTAGTTTAGATAATTAAGCATAAAAATCAATTGAAATATTTATAGCATGACTATTTTTTTTCAATTCCCAAAGTCATAAAGTGTGCCCTTGTATTGATTAAGTAGATGATTTACAGTTTTTAAGTGTAAGTTTAGCGTTTTTGCCTTTGATGTTTCCGAAGTAGGATATTTGTGCATATAATTTTCTGAATTTCGAGCTCTTTTGATTCGATTTTTTTGTCAACAACTTACGTTCAGAAAATATTTAGAATGTATATATGCGCCACACTTAAATTGGGACAAATGATGTTGTAATGCTTAATGGTCTACATTTGAGGATAGTAAAAAAATCCAAGGATAAATCTTTGATAATATAAAAAAAAAACCCTAAGGATTAATTGTTTTTAACTCTATTAATTTAATTCAACCAAAGCACCATAAAAAACAGACCTAAATAATAGTATTAACACAACTTTTTATGAGCGAATTACAAGCCTTCTTTTACTTTCTTGAAGTAGTTTAATTTTTCTTTAGGATCAGGAATAATCTAAAAAAACATTTCAAAAAATAGGCTTGAAAATTCATTGAGAAATAGGCTTGAAATCAATTGAGAAATCCTTGATAGTTACTTTTTAAATCTATAATAAAATTTGAGTATTAAAGCTTACTGTGTCAGATCCGGGTTTCCAACCAGCAGGGCAAACTTTAAAAAACAAAAAATTGATTTTTTTTTTTTTTTAATGCAACTTTAATGACCTTGTATAAAACTAACAAAGCAATAAACAGAAAATTTGTAAGACTATAACTCAATTTATTATTACCTTCACCATGTTTGTCTGTGTATTGAAATGCTTGAACTAAACGTAGGGTCTCATCGACTGATCGACCAACCTAAAAAGATGGTTAGTAAGTAGCAGAAAAGTAAAAACTTTACAAGAGAAATATTTATCTTCTAAGATTGAACTACACACACAATAAGAAATAATATTTGCATATACTTACTGGTAAATCATTCATTGTGATTTGTCTTAAAATACCCTTGTCATCAATAATAAACAGACCCCTAAAAAAACAAAGAAAGATTTAAGACAAAAATTTAAAAAAAAAATTACAAATTACAATATACAAATTGCATTTACTCTAATAGTACCTGAGGGTGTGACCAGCATCTTCAAGCAATACACCATAATCTTTGGAAATTTGCTTGGTTAGATCAGCTAACAATGGAATATTCATTTTTCCTAGACCACCTTGCTGTCGTGGAGTGTTTATCCTAAATTTTTAAAAAGCCTTATAGTTTCCATTCCATGTCTTTTATTTTAGACTAGTAACTAAAAAAAAAAAAAAATATGAATAGATTATAAGAGTGAGAGAAAAATATTGTTAAAGTTTTAAAAAATCGCACCATGCCAGGTGTGTAAAAACTGAATCAACAGAAACAGCTATAACTTGAGTGTTTATTTTTGAAAATTCTTCAATACGATCGCTGAATGCAATTATCTCTGTAGGACATACAAAAGTGCTAAACAATAGGAAATGTATATAAAAAATGATTTGCACAAATGATTCCACAATATTTAAGCAAAATAGCTTTTTGTAATAAATGAATAACTTGGGAAATAACTCTCAAGAATACTCCATTAAAGTATAATCAAAATATAGTAAAAGTTGACTATAACAGATTAAAAATAATTTTTAAAACTTACAAGTCCAATGGATAGAAAAAAAAAACCAAATATTTTCCTATGTAAAAAGAAAAAAAAAGAGCAACTAGAATTAAAAATTTATCTTCTAGAAACAAAATGTAGAATCATACTTATTAATATAACATGCGTAATATTATATATTAGTTTATATTTACCTCTATAATCAGACAGTTTTATATCTTTAAATTCACCGTTCACAACAGCTTTTCCTTGCCATGATGGTGCAGGTTTTGAAACTAAAATTTTGAGAAAAACTTTGTTAAAGATGTTAAAAAAAATCTTCAAGTAGTATTTAGAAACAGACTTTTGTAAAATTTAATTTGGCTTCAGTTAGAGTGTTTAATTATAAAATGAAAATGGTGCTATTTCTGCTCACCATTCTTGCAAATATCAATTCAAAATTATACTTTAAAAAATATTAACAGGTTGGGATATAAATAGCTTACTATTTCCTCACTATCCTTAACACATCTCAGTTTATCATTCATGTTTTATCATTTCTGTAAATATCAGTACTAATCTAATTTTTTTTTCTTGAGTGCGCATAAATATTTGAAAAGATTAACCTAACTTACTGATTAGTTACAATTTAAATTAGGTTTTTTACCTAAGTAAAAAAGATGCAAAATAGGAGTTTTAGGGTATTCTATGAGAAGACATGTGTTATTTGAAATCCATATGTAAAAGATAAATTAAATGCAAATTATTTTTTATTTAGAGTGAAAATTTTGCTCCTCGGAAGCTATTACAATTTAAGTAGTAAATAACCTCAGTTGGAACTTTAAAATAATTTTAAACTATCAGAGGAAATGGCATTCTTTATTACTTAAAAATTTATTTTTTCCTTTTTATATATCATGATCTTTGCATATCTATGACCTGTAGGTAGGAAAGTAGGTAGAAATTACTTTGAGCTTTACTCCAGTGTAAAGCATGTTCTGCACCAAGTTTGTTTTCATCTGGATAAACTTGTCCTCCCGCATAAGTTCGACATGTTTCCTCACCTTTAACAGATAAAATTAAAAAAAAGAAGATATGAATCATATTTAATCGATGTATAAGGCTGTGTACAGTGATTGCCATCCAGCCAGCAGGTAGTCGGCGCTGGAATAAGTGTAAGAGAGTCACATTGACGAGAACAATGTTATGATGCTAACATGTTAAAAAAGCCTCGCTCTCGTGAGACACGTTACAAAACAAGAATTGACAAAATATGACTTTTAAAACTAAACAGTATTTCAAGTTAAGGACCTTTGGAAAATTTAGGATTGTCAGAAAAGGGGATTTTGAGAAAAATGGGTCAAAAAAAATCCTTTGACAAAAAAAATCATTTTGCAATTGACAAATTTGAACTTAAAAACCAACTTTTTAATATTCATTTGATTTCGCAGTGTAGTGGAATTAGGTCAAAACACCTCCTGACCTGGAAAAAAAATTATATAAAGATAGGCTTTTTACATTGAGGTCAGTTAACATGTCAAAAAAAATTAGCGAAATCCTCTTGGAGCATAAAGGAAAGCCAATTAGAAAATACTGAAGTTAACAATTCTTTTTATTCATGCATGGAGTGGATAAATAAAAAGCAAATTATCCTTAATTTCGCTCACTCCACTTTAGCAATTCTTGGAAAACAAAAAGAAAGTTTCCTAAATTTCTTCAGGAAGTTAAGAGTATGAGGAAGATATCCAAAACATGAAGTATGGGCAATAAATTACGATATTGCAGAATCCTCAGTCAAAGGAAAAAAAAAAATATGCAGTGGACATCAAGAGACTTCTTTATCTGAATTAAGGTTTATTCTTATTCAAAATTAAATTGTGTAAAGATTAACTTTGCTCACTTAACTTACTTCTCAGCTAAGCCGTAGCTACATTAGAACAGAGGGTTTATCCGAAGCAGCTGCAAATTTAAAAAACAATTTACGTCAATTTAAAACACCATTGCAGAAGAAAAACATGCATGTGTAGAAAAACAGTATTAATGTGGGGATTGCCATGGAATGGATTGCAATAATATGGCTGTGAGAAAAATTTAATAATTAAAAATTGTTATGTCTTGTTGACCAATTGATTTATGGAGAATGAGAAATTTGTGATCTCTAGGTAAAAGTATGCAAAAAAGTTGTTGTAACATATTACTTTAATATGTATAGGTGAAGTTGGACAAAGTAGAGGAAGAAAATGAGGATAGCGATGAAGAAAAAAACAAATATTTGTGATGACATGTAAATACTGTGTATTATGTGATGCCCTGTGTAAATACTATTTGCTTAAATATACTAATTTGACTGTTGTGGTTCATATGATGAAAAAATGTTTGATATTTGGTTGCTAAGTATACCTTTTTTGTATTGCAACCAGAGATTTTGTTTTTGCTACTTTGGGAAAATGTGATATTTTGAAATATATTCTTATGTATATACGGCACAAACACCATAATTGTTGGTTCCAATGATAAGATAATAATTATTTAACTTAATTGTCAACAAAATAATTCAATATAACATGTAGGGATTGCATCTCGAAATTCAAAATTTTGAGAATTCCGTAATTCCTTATAATAATATAGTTTCGAATTCCGAAAATTTTTCCAGCGAATTTCGAAATTAAAATTGATTTTTTCGTGCTCTCTCTAACTTTTAAATTGTGTTTTTGTTTCTGTACACTTAAGTATTCTACATTCTAATTCTATAAGAAGAAATAAAGAAAACAATTGTAAATTACAGTTATCCTACATAATTTATAAGTAGACATAGAGAAAACATTCCTAAATTGCAGTTAACGGTTTCATGTCTTCATTTTATATCCATGTGTAATAATTTTACTATTTGGTATAACCTCGTGTTCTTATATTTTACAATTTTCAACAGTGTTGAGATTTGCTTGTTGGAGTGCGGTGTGTATTGAATTATTTGGATCAATATTTTTTAAATAGGTAAGCAAATAATAGCAGGAATTATAGCAGTTTTAATTTAACAACATTGTTTGATAACTATTTAATCTTAATTTTGTTTTGTTTAACAAGTTAAATTATTGTTAACAGCACATCCTAAAATGTCTTCAAAGGAAAGTTATTCGGAGTACACATAGCAATGTAAAAATCAAAATTCTGTTTGGATTCATTTTTTAAGAGGATCAAAAAAACTAACAGCAAAATGTAAAATATGTTATAAAATAGTAAAAACCGCTGGTTCAACGACACCGCAGCACACGCATTTATGAGCAATACACAATATTAATGTATTAAAACGGGATGTTGTGCAAGTTGAAGGTCCAGAAAGCAGCTCATCAAAAATGATAATTACAAACTATTTATTGAACAAAAAAGATGAATCACTTTCTGCAATTGTATCACGAATGTGTGCCTTAGATAATATACCATTCAAAGTTTTTTGTACGTCTATCAATTTGAGAAACTTGTTTTTGGCTAGAGGCGCTCGAGATTATGCATTACCAAAATCACAGAACTCGATTCGCAAAATGGTTTTAAAATACGCGCAAAAAATTCGGGCTTAAAACCATATTACAAGATATTTAAAACCATATTACAACAATTTTAATATCGATAAAGATATTACGTCTATAACAACTGATGGGGCAGCTGTAATGCAAAAAGTTGGACGGCTTTTGCCATGTAATCAGCAGTTATGCTTCGCACATGCGATACATTTAGCTGCAATTGATGACCTGTATAATAATTCGAATACAACTGAATTGGTGGCTCACATATATGCAGAAAATGTTAGTGCAGAAGATCAAGTAAGTGATGAATCGGATGAGGAATACATTGAAGATGAAAATGTTGGCTTGATTGAACAAACTTACAATGAAGCTGAGCTTGTTGAAACTGAAGAATTTGGATTTAGTTTTGTCATCAAAAAATTTCGTTCGATTGTAAAGAAATTTCGTTTTTCGAGAACATCAAATGATATTCTTTAAGTGTACGTGAAACAAGAATTTGGAAAACAGTTGAAACTTATTATGGACACTAGAATTATATGGATTAGCTTAGTCGAAATGCTTGAAAGGTTTAACAAGCTAAAAAGCTGTGTTAGAAAAATATTGGTTGACATTGCATCTGATATCGTTATTCTAGATGCTGAAATTTTGTCGATTAAAAACATTATCTCTGCACTTCTCCCAGTGAAGCTTACTGTTGAAGCCCTTTGTCGAAAAGATGCAAATCTGCTTTCTGCTGATGCAGCATTTTTTTTTATGCTTTAGAATTTCGGATCTGATGAACTTTCGTTAAAATTAAAGAAGAAGTTAGAAGACGGAATAAGCGAAACACGAACTAATGTGTCTGGAACTCGTCAGTATTTACACAATGGCGGAAAAAGTGAGATTAATGGATCCTTTACAAGACCATTGAAAAAAACAATAACCAAAGTTATTGAAAACTTTGCACAAAGATTGATATTTAACACTAACATGGAAACTTCCTCAGACGAGCAGTCAGAAGCTGACGATGTGATAGAAGTGATGTTGGAAAAACAAACTAAGCCATTAACATTAGTGCAAAAGTTGGAGAACAAAATTCAATTGAATTTATCGTCCAACGTCCAACTCAACTCAATAAATAATAAGAGCTTAATTTCAAAAATTAAATCTGAAATGAAATTCTTTGAAGAGAACAGCGTTCGTGGCAAAATATTAGAGTCCATCTACTCACATTTGATTTTGATTCCGCCATCGAGCGTGGAGTCTGAGCGAGCCTTCTCAATCGCTGGTAACTTTTGTACAAAAGTTCGAACGAGACTCGGAGATGCAGCTTTAAGTGATCTCTGCTTCCTCGAGGCATATTTCAGGCAAATAAAACAATAATTTTATATTTTTTATTAGTAAATGATATACCATATTAGAATGTTTCTATACTAATTTAATTTAGCATAATTTTATGTTTCATTTTTATAGTTAAAGAAAGTATTTTTTATGCAATAAATAACAATGAATTATCTCAAATAAGTTTTACTTATTATTTTATAGACATGAAAATATTTAATTTCTAATTCCGAATTTCGATTTTTTTATTATCGTCAAAATTTGCATTCCCTAATAACATGGAATAACATATAGCCTAACAGGACCTATAAATTACGACAATAAAATATCAAAAATGGAAGACAAATTGATTTTACAGATCTACTTATCAGGAAGTGAACGTGATTTTAAAATTTGCATTAAAAGTTTTCTAGAAACTTCTTGAAATCCTTGTTACGAGATTCTTGAACTTCTTCAGAAAGCATTCCATCTGGTGAAGAAAAATTTTGTACAACTTTATACCCATGTAATCAAATACGGTCTAAACTTGGGGGCATGTACTACGATGAATAAATTTCTACTTATCTATTTGCAATATTTCTAGATTTCAGCATTTCAAGACGTCAAGACCATAGTGTAAAAACTTTCTCCATAGTTTGTTTTTCACTTCCAAAGCTTAAAGAACTTTGTAGACAAAAATATCTAATGGAGTTAGTTGAAATGGTGTGTTTAGAAAAATCGCGGGGCATACATTCAACATTTAAGTTCCTCAGCAAAGCTAAATGAATATCAGCCAACGGTGGAACAAAAATGAGAATATTCTTCAAAAATTATAGCATGAAGAAATAGACATTATTAGCTTAATGAAGAGCTTTAAAAAAAAAGAATCAGCTAGATAGCAAATAGTTATTAGTCGTTGTCGTTATTCAAAAGACAAGTAAACACATTTTGCGCATTGTCCATTGAAAACACGGGCTAGAAGTTAAGTATCAGGCATCAAAGTGTGTGAAGAATCTCTCTCTAAAAATGTTTTCAATTCATTAAAGTTACTTTGATTAAGCTAATTTTTCTCTTATTCTAGAAAGCCCTTTTAGCCAAACGGCCAAAAATTTGAAAATGGAAAGTTTTGAAAACGTTGAATGGTGACATATACATAAAAACTATGACAGGTACCCTATGTTAACAAAAAATGGCCATACACTCAATAAAATGAATTTGAGCTCTTGAGCAGATTTAGGTAATAATCTTACTTGGTATTAAATTCAATTTTTGGTGCAAATTGGTTTGTATAAAAATTGTGTACTTTTAAATCTCATCCTTTTTAAAAAGATGGAATTTAAAAGTTACAGGCTTGTTAGATAAATACCTGTATTACTGAATATCTGCTACCATATTCGTCATCGCTACAAAATGTTAAACATATTGATTGGTTTTTTATATAGGAATATTTATTGATTGTAAATACTATTTTATTATTATGAATACTTAATTTGTTGGTAACAAAATTTAATAGAGTGTAAGTGTAAGTTAAATAAAAGTGTAAGTTATCGTCACAGGTTGCTAAGAACAACTAATAGTTTTCCACGGTTTATAAAGTAGTTAAAATAATAGGACAATTTTTAAAAGCCACAAAAAGTTTGATCGTTAATGTTTAAAAATATCGTACATGATTAAAATATACTTTATATACTTAAAAAACCTTTGACAAAACTTGGCAAGATAAGAAAAGTTCTATCTTATCTCAGTAAAGTCTTTCACCCTTTCACTTTAAACTGACATTTCTCTTCAGTCCAGTAAAAAAAACTCAGGTAGTTTCTTAAAGTGTTAATGCACCTTGTTTGTTGTAGATAGCGATAAAAAAGCAACTTTCTTTTGTCACAACTGTAAAAATGAGAGAAACAACTTTTTTTACTTAAGTAAAAAAGAAGAAAAGAAGAAACAACGTACAATTAATGAACTTTTTTGAAAGCTTGGTGCCGCTTTTCTTTGATGCCCAATAACCATATACGCTTTTCTTAAAAAGTAGATGTGGCTGTTGGGCATCACAATATTGTTGCAAGAACAAGATATTATTGCCACCTTTACATATAAAGTTAGGCCATGTTAAACAGTTGGTTAAAATTGTTGACAAAGATTGTGATGCAATAAACTTTTTAAAGAAAAAATTCCCCCAAACTGAGATCTGCGAAAGTTGGGATAGCCGCTTCTCGGTCTGCGCTTTGATGACACTCTAACGCCAGTTTAAAAAGTAGTATAGCTGTTCTTTCGAAATGTTGGCATTGGTTTTCTTGGACAACATAAAGCTGCAAATTTTGATTCTCTAATCAATAATATGATGAAGAGCTATCAAAGCCTTGGCCTTATTACTTAAACTTCACTTTATGGATTTTATTTTAATTTTTTCTCTGAAAACATGTGTGGTGTATTTGATGAGCATAGTGAAAAACTTCATCAAAGAGTCAGTGAGATGGAAAGTTGTTTTAAAAGGAAACCTTTACCTTCATTACTTGCTGACTACTGCTGAGCTTAGTGCATAATTCAAAGTCTTCTCATAGAAGATCTAGTGGGATGAAAAATTTTTGATAATGTACAGACAAGATTATTTTACATACGCACTGGTAACATCGTACTCAACTTAGCACGTAAAAACTTAATCAAAATAGAAATCTGATCATCAAATGACTATTTACGTTAATTGTGAATATACCATAAAAACGAAAATGGACTTTTGATTTAAATTTACATCTAAAACGTTAAAACCAAAGCCAAATTCGAATTTGGCATCCAAAATTACCAAAGAACGAATGAAGTTGTTTTCTTAAAAAACGTTTCATCAAATATTTGTCAAACATTGTTGTTAAAGTTGTGTAGAATGAATTGAATATTTTAAGATAAATCAAGAAAAAAAACTGTTCGTTGTAAAAATTTGTAAAAAACGAATATACCTACAGAGATGGCGACAATACCAACTGCGGGTACAATTTGATAGACAAAACTTAGTGTCGGAGATTTTCGGTTTTTAACGAATACTAGCAGATGTTAAATTTTATATATTTAATGATTATTAAATATAACATGGCGAATAAACACCCTTTAAACGCGAGTGATGCCACATTTTAAAGGTTATAATCAATTGAAAAAACAACATTAGCGCCCGAAAATTGCTGGGGCTTTAGGGGTTTTCCAAAATTCCGCACTCAAGCTCTTACATCACACTTTTGTCCATATCCGTTACGTATGTCACGCATGCCCTTTCAATCTCAGTGCAAAAAAATTTTCTTACATCAGATGCTTTAATGACGGGTGTTAAATCCAAAATATATTATTTACCAGCGTGTTAAACATGAGCATTAAACATGCCGTTAAAATCGCAACATTCATCGTTCTGATATTGCTATCGTTTATAAATTTGTGAAGTATTTTTTTAGGAGTCAAAATCGGTTTTAAAGAAAGCTTCGTTTAAGTTTTAGAAAAAACTAAATTAAATTTTGTAGTACTATATTTTTATACATTATTGATTTTATCAATAATAAACAACATAATTAAAGCAAAAATATTTACAACTTTTAGAGATTTTTGTATTTTCCTATGACTCAAAGTTGTTAAAGAAGCTAAGTTTGTAATCTGCACGTTTTGTATATAATGTATAGAGTTTTTTCAAGTTGCAGTACATTAATCTTTTTTAAAGATGTACACCGTTAAAACTTGGAGAAAAAAAAATTTTTTTTCTGAAAACTTTTCTAAACTCCTCATCTCAATACAACTATTTAATAATCTGACATTCTAATGTTTTTCCAAACTTAATATTCTAGTTTTAATATAATTGTTTATATTTAGTATTACGTTTATATTTAGTATTATGTTTATATTTAGTATTACGAGTTTTACAAATAAAATAATCTGACATTTCTAAATAGGAGCGATATGAATTTTTGTTCAGGATTATGGTGAAAATTTACACCGCTGTTAATCGTTTAAATTTTTGTTTTTGTTTGATAGCGTGATGTTTTTATCTTCTCTTTCAAAAAGTGTCAACCAATCAAGTGTCATTACAGCAAGTACCCAGCCGGCAAAAAAACGTTTTTAAAACGTTGTAAAAACGTTATTATAAACGTTGCGAAAACGTTATGCATTGGTTGCATAGGTAACACCTAAAAACGTTTTTCAACAACGAATTAACAACGTTTTTTTAGCGACGAATTCTCAACGTTATTTTAAGGTCGTATTCGGAAACATTTTTTACTTTTATATTTATGAATACGATTTACATATGTATGCATGTATGTATGCATGTATGTATATATATATATATATATATATATATATATATATATATATATATATATATATATATATATATATATATATATATATATATACACACACACACACACATACATATATAAATATAGAAAGTTTTCAAGCCTCTTACCCTCTTAAATTGTCTTGTTTTAAAACACGAACGCATAAACTAGGGTGCATTTAGCCACGTTAAACAATTAAAATTAAAACTCGCACATTAGAGAAAGACTTATTTTGAAAAATTAATGCTACGAAAAATACAAGTTATCTTCACAAAATGATTTGGTTTGCTACATCGATTTGTTAGAGTCAGATGATGATGCTGTTCGGACAGTTTGACATTTAGTACCACCTGGTCTATACGGAGCATATTTTAGACACCTCTCCATTGCATTTCTTATTTGATTTTCGTTAGTCTCTTTAAAAGTGTTTTGAACAGCAGCTGAAAACATATATGAAGTACTTATACTCATCAAAAGATAAACTATTATTTAAAAAAAAAAGAGTAAACTCTGTAACTGAAACATAAAACAAGAAAACTTTTTGAAATTGTGCACAGAGCAAATAGTCACATTCAAAAACAGTGTAAAATAAAAAATACACATAATAGTTACTTTGGAAATTTAAGTGATAACAAACTTCTTTATATGAAAACAAAACATTATTATACCTATAAGAATAGGAAAGACTGCCATTTCTTGGAAAGTGATTTTATTCTTTGTTTTTCATTTGACACACAGCTGGCTCATTACCCAATTACTCATTAATCTAGAAATTATAATTTATCAAACTTTAAAGAATAATGATATGGTAGCTAATGTAATAACATTTTGTACAATAATAAACACAATAATATATAACAACTTCCTGAATTTAATATCCATACCGCTTCATCATTGCAAATACCATTGCATCTGCATCATGACCACCAACTCGTGAAAGCTGCTGTAACTATTATATGCAAATACATTTTTATACAAATAAAAACACTTTATTAAAAGTAATTTTTATAATTAGTACTGCATAAAAAGTACCATTGAAACATCATAAAGTGAACTTAAGCTGCAATCAATAACTAATAAAAAAATTATATGTTCAATATTATTACTAACCACATTAAGTCGAACAGCCTTTTCACTTAAGGTCTTATCAAAGGCATAAAATTCCTCTAATTGTGTTGATTGCACCAAAGTTATTTCCTCAGGATTATTGGATCTTTTTAGAAGTTCTTTTATTTCCATCAGCAAGTGTAAAACCCGCTTTTGAAATTCTACATAAATTTACAACATTCAATTAAGTAATCAACAATTTTCAGCATACCACTAGGTCTGATGCATATTCATAAAAAGAAAATAATACACTCACTCTCTTGGGCCAATAAAAATGATTGATTTATGTTTGCCTGAGATGTAGAAGCAAAGACTTCATCATCATAATCACTTTCCCTGTCTTCATCAGGCTCTTCATCATATCCACCTTGTCTTATAAATGTGGATGGTTCTGGATGTTCATTCTGGCTGTGACTAACTGAAGTACTCTAATAAATTATAATAACTAGTTGTACTTTATAAACTTACAAAATCTAAGAGCTTACACTTATATAGTCATGACCATATATATTGAAATTATCATTGCTTTATATTTTGTTTATATAACGACATTTTTTATGCATCCTTGTTAAATTTTTAATAAACATTTACCCTAAATTTTTTGCTTTGTGGTGGAGTTGGCCAATCAAGATGATCACTAACCTCTGGGGTAGTTGTGGCTTCATATTCATTGCAAGCCTTATAACTGTCTAAAACAAAAAATTTCATGTAGACTAAAGTCCCATGCAGTTTTTTTATCTTAAATGTTTAAATACTTTTCCTAATCTAGAAACAGAAATCTTTTGTTGATAAAACCACATCAGTAAAAATAAGTTTACTTTCAAGAAAGTTTTTTAAATACTATAATAAACACTAAATATAAATAATATAAATGATAAAATAATAATTATAATAAATACTATGATAACTGTATAATAAATACTTTAAGAAAAACAAACCATTCCATAACATTATTTTCTTAATTTGAAACTTCTTCCACTGTTCATTTGGTTTAGTACCATTCTTTATTTGATGTTGAATATTGCCTCTTGATGGCCAAAACATATATTTGTGGTCTTCAGAAATCCAGTTTACAGGTACAGTACCATCTAATTCTTTACCATTTTCTAACCATACTAACCGTAAATATTTATTAACATATTTTTGACTCATTCTAAAAAAACATATATTTTTCTGTTGAGATATAAAAACTAAATTAGTTAAAAAATACATAAAAGCAAAATGGATAATTTTTAGGAAGGGAAAAAATACCACTATTGTATCAAGCAGGCATCTATTACATGCATATTTATAAAGGAATAAATAATGCGGTACTTGTAAAAAGCCTCAACATATTGTTAATTTACCTACTAGAGAAAGAGAATAATTTTATATTACATATTTTATTTTGTTTCACACTATATCTGTAAATTGCTATTCAAATAATTCTTTGACAACAAAATGTTTTGATAAACAAAAACTTTAAGTGAGAGATAAAAAAGCATGCTACTAAAAAAAAACACAAAGCAAAGAACGCAACTATCATATGAAGTAGCAATCTATCAAGAAATTAAAAAAATAAAATTTGAGTAAACTTTACTAAAAAAATTTTTTCTGGCACAACTCCATAATCTGATTAGTAAAACAAGATTGATTAAACAACCCTAAATTTTAGAAATAATAAATAAAAACTCTGTATAACAAAATTTATGAATAGTGTAAACAAGTAATAGTTAAAAAGCATTATAACTGATCTTATCATACTAATTAAAAAAACAAGTTACCCCAGTTCCAAAACAACACTTAGTGAATATTTAACTTTGAAGCAACGTATACATATTGATGAAAAAAATTATTGTAGTTGAACTTTTAAAAAAACTTGAATGATTAAAGATAACTTTCTATTCCATTTCTGACAGGCATCATAACATATCCATCAGTTATTGGCAAACAAATAGCCTTACATTTGACATCACACTTTTGGACAAAAATTCCAATTATAGCATCTGCTGCTTTAAAATGTAAAACATTTAATAATGTTGAGCTACATGGCCTAGAATAAAACTCTTTTCCTTGGCCTATTGCATAAATATCACAAATAAAACCATCTTCAACAACTTCTTGCACAAAAGCAAAGTTACCATGCTTAAGTAAAATACATGAATCACTTGATAAATGCAATTTTGCTGTTATTTTCATTTCATTTTGATTACTTTCTTTTTTTCTTCCTACTAACTTTATTTCTTCTAGTCTTTTTACAACCTGTACTAGCGGGTTGGGTCCACTGCGAACTAGACGTTTTAATGATTGTAAGAAATTTTCAAATGGAAAAGAAGACAATTGGTTTAAACTACATTGAAAGTGTCTAACATCATCACCAAGGTGTAACAGATTGTGAACATTATACACACAGAAATTTTGTCCGTATAACTGACCTGACTTTCTAACAAAACTATGCATAAGTTCTTCTGCATACTGTAAAAGAGGCACTCTCTTTTCTATGTTATCAGTTAAATATATAGTCATTGAAATAGACAATGCAAGAAAATGTTGGTAAATATTTGGATTAATTACATCTTTTAAAATAACTGGACCAGTATATAGAAGGAATTGTTTTAGTTCCGTGGCTTTCCATCTGTTAACCTCTGCTAAAGACCTTGGCTTTCGTGCAAATTCTGATGGTATATAGCATCTCATGTTGATTAATAGTTCAGATATCTGATTCAGCTGAATATTAGAAACTTTGCAGCATGCAGGACCCTCTTTCCAAAACTTTAACATTCTTTTTAGCACACCGAGGCAAACGGTATGCATGTAGTCTAAAACAAAACCTGTCACACAAGGGAATGACAGTTCAATTAAGGGTGAAATATTATTCTGGTGAATATCCTTATAAACATATTTTATAAATTCTTCATCTGTTCGTTTTCTATAGACAGCTTCATCATTATCATAGACAATACAATTGTCAATACGTCTACCTTTTATTTGACATCTTTCACAAGCATTGTAACCACTATGGCTCTTTATACATTTTAAATAAGACCGAGCTGGTGCATCACAAATAAATGCTAGTATGGACACAGAAAATACCTTATTAATATAGCAAATATTATCAAACTTCAACTTTTTATATTCAGAAATAAAATCTGATAAAAATTCTTGAACAGAACATGGTTTACCTTTTCCATAAAATAAACATACCACAAAAGGCCTATAGTTTTTAACACAGCACAAAATTGGCCAGAAATTATCAGCTGATGATTTTTTTAATGGTAACCCATCAACATTAACCTTTAGTTCAATTACATGTTGGTCATTAACAAATGCTGGATTTTCCTTTAAAAACTGCACTATTGTATTTTTTAGACCAAAGTAATAGTAACTTCCTCCACATTTGTTTAAACATGGTATAGTTGAAGGAGTCACTTGACAAAGAGTGCGACTATCTTTTGGCAAATTTAAACCATGCTTTCTTAAAATACTGAGCAAACTATCTGCATGCTCTCTGCTACATTGACTATCTACAAGCCAACTAGCTAACTCAGTCTGCAGGTTTTCATTTCTTTTTAGGGCATCAATATTGTTTTCAAGCTCAAGCTCATTTTCTGTACTGATGTCTGTGTCAATATCAAACTCTGAACTTAAATCAGTTACATCACTGAGGCTTAATGTAGGTGAGTGGTCTTTAATTAACACTCTATTGTGATCATGATCACTTTCTGTTTCATTTATAAGCCTTTTCACTTGTTTGCTTATTCTACGATAAGTCTTTAAATAATTTCGTCGAGACATCTAATGCAAAAAGTTAATATACATATACCGCCATCAGGGGGTACTTGCAATAAGTGGGGCTTCTGAGAACAACATTAAAAAAATAGTATCAAATAGTTGATTTTCGTAAACTTGTATACAGACTTGTTTACATTTATGTAAACTTATGGCAAAAAAACTTCCATTTATAATTTCATAACCCATTTATAAACTTATAATCTAATTTATAATATTTATAATATAGAAAAGTAAAAAGCTAAAAAAAAAAAAAAAATGCAATTTTTTTTTCAATTGAACTGCTGTAATTTAAATAAAAACTAACTATGAATAGTTAACTAACGATGTATCAACGTTTTTAAAACGTTGAATTGTAACGTTAGCGCGCGCAACCTATACGCAACGTTTTGAGAACGTTTTTTGCCGGCTGGGTAGTCTTGGCAAACGTTAAGAATAATTGGCAATTGAAAGTAAAAATACCATTCAATCAATAATGAGTTGCTTTAACAATAAATTAAGAATGAATACAATATAATGAAAACTGAAACAAATTGTTATAATACGCGGACTAATAAACCTCAAGAACGAATTATGTCTATACCAACAGCTTTTGAGTTAATTGCTATACGCTTCAATTGATTTCACTAACGTTTTACTGAAATTAAGGGGTAATATCTTTGAAGGTAAATGAATTCACATTTTAAAGCTTTGACAATTAGCTCTAAGTCAAAATAAAACCTACCATTGTTAGTCTCCTTTACTCAAAATTACTCCTCTAATGATATATACTGAGATCGATTGGAACGTATTGACTTAATGAGACAGTCAAACCGTGCGGTGGATGTAATGAAATAAATTCTGACGTTAACGAAACAATGCTTTACGGTGCGACTAACATGGAGTGTGTCCTTAGGGTTTCCTTTTAATTTAAACTATACTTCAATTTGGAAATATTGAGTGCTGGCCTAACTACTCTTTTTTTTTTTATCTACAATTGATATGTCGCATCGTACAACGCTAGAATTACCTTCTCAGCCATTAGAAGACCTAAAAGCTAATATTCAACAACAAACTGCTGATCTAGTAAGTGAAAAGCATTGTTTAACAACGTCACCAAACTCCATACAATTTATGATCGGGGACAGTCAGCTCGGTATGTATCTGATGGCAGGTGCTGCGGCTGGTATTATGGAGCACTGTGTAATGTACCCAATTGATAGTGTCAAAGTAAGTATTTCATTCCTTATAACAAAAGTCATAGATAAATAATTGGTAATCCACAGAGTAAATTATCTAAGACTAAAAAGATTATTTTACATTGAAAAAAAAATAATAATAAAATTTAAAATGTAATTTAATGATAAAAAAATAAATCAACTTTTAAAACTTTTAAGATATATAAAGATTCCAGTTAAAAAAAAAAAAAAAACATCTAATTTACAGCAAATAGCAGAACATTTTTGATAGGTAAATTTCCTTAATCCTTATTTTGTGAAATATATATATTTTTTCTCTATGTGCTTTCTTTTCAAAATATGAATAAATACTCATTGATGTCAATTATGATGCATGTATACTCTATCTGGACTGTTTATATTATCAATGTACTTTTAGACACGGATGCAAAGTCTTCGTCCAGACCCAAGAGCAGCATATACCAGCATACGTCAAGCTCTTAAAAAAATGGTGGAAACAGAAGGAATACTTCGTCCTTTGCGTGGTGTGAATGTTGTAGCTTTAGGTGCTGGGCCAGCACATGCCTTGTATTTTTCAAGTTATGAACTTACAAAAAAACTTTTAGGGAATGATGGGAATGGAGCAAACTTTCCTATTGCAAATGGTAATAATTTTAGTTAAAATTTAGTTTTCAATAATGTAATGCTCTTAATTGACAAGATTTTTAAACTATTTATTATCCTTTAGCTGCTGCAGGAGCAATTGCTACATGCTTTCATGATGGGACTATGAATCCAGTTGAAGGTAAGTTTTTCCTTAAATGTACTGTTTCATAGTTGTCTAAAATGATACTTAGTTTTTTTTCAATTTTAGTTAAAAATATTTTTAAAAGTTTAAATTTTTTTAGTTGTTAAACAGAGACTGCAAGTTTATGGAAGCCCTTACAGAGGTGTTTTTCATTGTGCACGAACTATTCTAAAAAATGAAGGAGTTGTTGCATTTTACCGCAGCTTTACTACACAACTTACTATGAATATTCCCTTTCAATGTGTTCATTTTGTTACTTATGAATACTTAAAAGAATTGTTAAACCCACCTGGTGGTTATGACCCTAAAACACATCTCTTATCAGGAGCTATAGCTGGTGGTATTGCTGCTGCCAGCACCACACCTTTGGATGTTGCTAAAACATTACTTAATACTCAAGAACAGCGTGCTGTTACTGAGATTATAACAGACACTAAGACTTTGCACAAAAAAGTATATGTTGGGGGGATGTTTGCTGCCCTAAAAACTGTATATAAACTTCAGGGAATGGGAGGCTATTTTAGAGGTATGCAAGCACGTGTTGTCTACCAAATGCCATCTTGTGCAATATCTTGGAGTGTATATGAATTTTTCAAAAACAGTTTGTCGTTAAAAATTTCTGATGAAGAGATGATGGATCTCACAGCATAACTATGCTTTACAAGACCCTTTATAGAGTGAAAATGCATATCCTTAAAATATCCTTTTCATTACAATGTTATTTTTTTCTGTGGGATTGTTGGTGCAGCAATTAGTACTAAGAAGATTGCTTAAAGATAACTCCATTCAGCTGAATATACCATAAATTGGAAAACATGAAGTTATGCTAGAATTTTACATGAAACTGATTCTTATTAATTAAGATTGTTGTTGTTAAAAGATAAAATACAAAACTATCAACTAATAGGACAAATTAGTAACCAGTTTTCTAATATATTTTAACATTGGTATTTATAGTTATTGTAATAACAATTCAAAATCTCATTTTGTCTTCATTATACTTGCTGAAAGTGTTATCACTGTAATAATTGTAAATAAAAACAATATTTGGTGATTTTTAGCAATAAATAACACTAAATGAAAAAAAAAAAAAATTAGCCTAAAAGTCAGATAACATAATAAATTGCTGTTGTTTACGTTACATGAATTTTTTATTTTTATTTTTTTTTTTATTCTCTTACATCCACTTAAATCATATTAATGCGAATTTAAAAGGCCAACCATCATGAATTTTTTCTTTTCGATTGCACTAACCAATTTTCTTGTGACAGCGTTAAAGTAAAATTTCATTCGAATTGAAAAAATATTTCAAAAACGAAGCTATTAGGATTATGGAATCGATTTTTTTTCAAAAGAGTTCGCTAGGAGTACCAAACAAAGAAATTTTGTTAGCATAAATGACGTATTTAAAATTCCTATAAAAACCTGTTAAATTTGAATATTTAATGATCAAATGTTCAAATTATTAAATAATGAAAGCTTTTGTAAAAAGATCGTGTCAATTTTGCGAAATTTTGACATTAAGCAGCTCAACTCCCAGTAACAATAAAGCAATTCATCAACTTGATCTCTTTAGTTATTAACTTTTCACTCTTTAGTTTTTAATTTCATTGAAAACCATGTACAGCATGCTGAAGAACAGTCCAGGCTCTTTTTCTCTCTCTCTCTCTCTGGTATTTTCTTTTTAAGAGCTTTAGAGGCAACTATTCATCTTACCTGTACTTTAATGAGCACCAGCTGTATGTTGGCATCTGACAGTTTAGGAAAATTCAGATCTTTTTAACTTTCTTAACAATACGAGCTTGAAATGCTTAAACAAATTCTTTGTTTATGCTCAGTTTTATATGGAGTAGATGCAGAAGAATTTAGTCCACAGATGCTAGATTTAGGAGGCAGATTTTTAAAATTTTTTAACATTGATATCTACATAAAATTACTTTGAAGATAGTTTTACCCAATTTTAATTATTATTCTGCATTTATTTTCAGTTTTTACTTTGTCAATCGACCCCTTGATTCGATTTAATAAAATTTCTGATTTTTTTTTAAAATAAATTTTATTCAAATATTTTTCAGTCATCTCAATTCATTGTCTAAAATGTATTTTAAAACCTGGTAGACAATAGACAAAAAATTTGTCGTTTTCTGGATTAAATCCATGATACTTTAGAAGTACTTTTCAAGTATATCTAAATTGTGGCTTTTATTAGTAATCAGCATCGTTAACTTCGCATTTATCTTTATCAGCCTTAGCAGCTTTCTTTGCAAAAATGAAATAGCAAAAATGTCATATTTACACTCCATGTTAAGAATGGCACTTAAAAGCTACAAGCAAAATTAGGGGTAATTCCATTCTAGAGAAATCTAAATTGCGCGTAAGTCCATTTTTAAGTAAGCTAAACAAACAGCTACTAAATGTCAAATGGAAAAAATCATAACATGAACAGAAGTCATTAAAAAATAATCTAATGCCATCTATTTGTAGAAAACAAAATTTATTTCATGCTTTTTAGAAACTCCATTATTTTAATATGGCGTTAAACACATTCTAGAAATTTAGCGTTAAACCATATCAAAATTTCCATGGAGTTGTCTTTCCTTTGATGAGGCCTATTAAGATAAACTCTAGCTTATTGCTTTCAGCTTTTGAGAAAATCTTAACAATAAAAGTTAAACCATTCCACAATTTTCATGGTTAAGGTATTTTTTAAATAATGAGGCGAATTAAGATAAATTCAGGCTTATTGCTTTTAGCTTTTGAGTAAACCTAATAATAAAAGTTAAATAGTCAGCAGGTTTTGATAAGCGCTTTGTTTTTTGGAATGGATGAAAAATTTCCCCCTGGAGATGGAAATGCACTTCTAGGAATGCAAAAATGCACTCCTAGGATAAAAATAACTTTTACTAGAATCTGGTCCCTACTTTAGAAACGAGACTGTAATAGTAGATGATGTAATTAAGGGAATCGCAAAATCTTGTCTCCAGTTTTTATTTCCTGGAAATTATTATAAATAAGATTAATATTATTATAAATAAGATTAAGTATTTAATTTTTTTTGGTGATAAATCTAAATCTAAATAATTATAGCTAAATCCTTTTACATATAATTTCGCGGTTAAAAACAGTTCTCTCATTTAATTGTACTTCAAAAGTTAAACAAAGTTGACAAAAAGAAATTTGACTTCTTTTTAGGAAAAAGATATTTAAATAACATCATCTTACACTAAAGATATTTTTTTGCTTTAAAAAAATGGGTAGAAATAATTTTTTCTTTAGCATCAGACTCTTAATAAAAATAATTTCGCAATAGTTATCTTTTTTTTTATTACAGAAAAGTGTCATGGTTCATTTTTTCGATATCTTTCCTTATACTGGACAGCAATGATGAGCTTGAATGGCACAGTTCGTCAGACGAATGATTGTGCTCTTTTTCAGCTTCTAAAGAGTCAATAGAAACCGAATCGTTAATGAAGTGATTAGTTTGACAACTTTTTTCTGAACAACAACTTAAAGAATATTCGTTCGAAAGCACTTCATTGGTTTCATAAACAGTTTGATCTGCTTTTTCTTCGTCATTTATATAAAATTCTGTTGAAGACCGCGCAATTTGTTCTCTTGGATCGCTAAGTTCGTTTTCTTTTGAATTATTATCATAAGGATCTTTTGGATCAGTATATTTGGAAACATTATCAATAGGATAAATATCACTGGAATCTTTATCACTGGAAACTTTATCACTTGAATCTTTATCACTGGAATTTTTATCACTTGGACTTTTATCACTTGGAATGTCTGTTATAGCACAGGATAAAGCATTATATTTCTTTGCTGGCTCTTCTTCGGTTGGGAATTCCATATTGAATTTTTGTAAAAACAATGCAAAATGAACTAAAGAAATATTAATTTTGTAAATTTTGTAGACTTTTTTTTAAAAAAAAAAAAAGACCATAGAAAAAACGAGATCACGAACTTCACTTTTTAGTTTAATTAAAACCTCACCCAATCCATTTAAACAGCAATTTGGCATCACTTGGTATTTTACAAAAATGAAGTATATGGGAATTGTAAAAAGAATTCCAATTAAACAGTAAAGCGATTCAAATGGATAATCAAAAAACGGAGCAATCATAAAGTAAAGTGAGCAAATCAAAACGAAGATTGGAAAACCTATAAAAATCTAAAATAATAAAGTGAAGCGTGATTATGATGAAAAAAAAAAAAAGAACAAATAATATTAGAAACTGTAAATATAAAATTTATTGTTGCACCTTGAACGGTCTTTTCACGTTTGGTCTTTTGTAGCGAAGCCATAAAAGTGCAAGCATTGTTGCTCCATTAATGGCGGAGTTTATAAATGAGCTGTAATTTAGTAGCGATGCAAAATTGGAAGACTTTGGAATTATCAGTATCCATGACATGATGGCCTGAGATATATAATTAAAATACTAAATAAAAAAATCAACTGATAAATAATGTATGAATTAAAGTAAATACCATATAACGTAAAAAATCTTCCCTTTTGACGGGTAAGGTAACCGAAGTTTACTTACAATAAATAGAAGAGAAACAAATGGAGTATGGCGTTTTTTATGGACAAGGGAAAGAAACTTTGGCACGTGCCCTTTTCGAGCGATTGCGTACAGCATCCTTTAAAGATAAATAAAACTCGTTTTAAAATAAAAACTAGGTGAAATATCTTTACAAAGCTCTTGAGGGGTATTACATCAGCGTATCAACTGTATTGTTCTCATATTTTTCTAGTGCTTAGAAAAAAAAAAGTTGAATTAGAACTTTTGATATTGAAGTTCGGAATTATGTTTATACGTTTTGCTTTTTACTGATTTACTAAGCCTTTAATATTAATTTTATTTACTTACCTACTGCAAGAAATCATGTTTCCATTTAATGAACCAAACGTCGAGCAAGCAACGAACAAAGGTATAATCCAAGCCATTGGACCATAAACATGCTTTCCAAAATTCTAAGATAACCAGTCATTTTTGAAAGTCATAAACAGATTCTTTTTAAATGTTTTTTATAAAAGGATTTGTTAAGCTTTATGTTTAACTATATTTACTATTGAAGATTATTTAACTGCACATTAAATACTAAGTTTTTACTGTAATAATGCTAGTACATACCACCCCAACTGCTTTAGAGATGGCGATTTCTGAAGATGTCATTACTGTCAAGTAGGCTGCGTTTACTGTAGCATAACATACGGTAACTAAGCTCATTCCAAACCACATTGACCTCGGTAGATCTTTAATAGGGTTGTTCATTTCAGCTGCAATTGCAGGTAAATTTGCATACCCTCGGTATGCCCAAAAACCACCGTAGAAAGCGTAGCAAATCTGTGAAATACTAGTTTGCGAATCTTTGAATGGTTCTCTAAAGTTTTGAGTGTAGCCTAAACGACAACAAAACACAGTAGTTGTTCAGGCTATTATCAAAACTTTCTTTAAAAAAAAGAAACTCATCATAAACATGAATCTACTTTATATAGTGAAGGTTGCATAGGGAGGGGGGGGGGGGGCGAGGAGAAGATTTCACCGAGGAAAAAAGAGAAAGAGTATATCCCCTTCTGTTTTTGGTAGTCTCAGTTACATAAGTTATAGTATAAGATAAAATTTATTATGAAAAGTTATATGAACACTTAAAATTGCATTGATTATTTTCCAGTGTAGAATAATAGACAACACCTTAAAAGTGGAAGGTTTAAACTCTGACTCCCTGTACCACCACCATCCCATACATACACTTTTTATCCCCAGGATTCTCATATATATATATATATATATATATATATAAAATAAGTTTTACTTTTCAACAACGATAGCAAATCAATGAAGAGCAAAGATTGTAATAACTTTTTTTAAGAAAACTTTTCTCTTACCTTGGCCGAATCTCACAATCCCTGTGACAGCGATCATTATTAAAGCAAAAACTTTCACTGCCGTAAAAATCTCCGTTACAATTGTTCCCATTTTGACACTAGCGCAGTTTAGCACAAATGTAATTCCTATTTAAAAAATTATAACATAAACCTAAAATGATCGTTTTCTAATGACTGTTATTGACAAAATATTACTAGTAAGAGGTATTAAATTTGCTAAAGACATTCTTAAATAATATTTTAGTATTTTCTGCTGCAAAATACAAATTAAAGTTTAAAATGAGTAAAATTATAAATAGTTTCCAGCCTTAAAATTTTGAGGTCGCATTTATTAAATACTCTAGTTAAAGTGAGCCTATTTGATTGAGCGAGACGCTTTCAAATAACCTATTTCATTAGAAGCTATTTTATATGTCCGAATTATTTTTGGAAAAAGCTCTAAACATTTAAGCAGGGCTTTATTAACTTATATTAACAAAATTTGGATTACAATACATTGCAAAATTTAGTAAATTAATTACGGAACATCGTAAATTTCACGTTTTGTTTACTGTGTCGGACATCACGTTTTGTTTACTGTGTCGGACATGTGTCGGACAATTGCACCGGTTCTTTTCTTCTAATATCTATCTAGGCAGTAAACCAAAATAATGTTCATCTAGTTCCAATTGTCTCGTATTCTTCTATTTCTCTTGATAATGAATTTCAAAGCCCATTACGTCTTGATGAAAACGTTCACCTTGCTCTTCCAAATAGCTTTGTATCTTATCTGCGTTACTATCTTTAAATTTCTCTGTTGAGAACTTTAAGAAACAATCTTTAAACTTTGAGTTTAAACTTTCAAATATACTTCCATAAAGCTCTTTTTAATTGTCAGCTCTGTTGTTTCCGAGACAACCATGAAAACAACTTTGAGTCTGAAGTAGGCCTACCTTTAACTCACATGTTAAACAGCTTTGAAAATTCGTCACAGGTCGCATTATTTGTGGCCCGATGAAAATACTGGTTTTTAATTTGGCTTTCAATAACTAAGGATAAAACTTCTAAAATATTGAAAAGCTTCAGAATCTTGACGAATAGCTTTGTTAATTGCTTTATAAAACTTTATAAAATTTTATACAAATCGGAGAAATCAAAACGTGTTTAGATTTCGCAACTGGTTTCCATTTGGCATTATGTTTATCTCAAAAGTGCGCTTTAACTGCGAGTGCTGTTGGTAATTCGTTATGACTGCTCTTCTGTCTAAACCTTGCATTCTCATTAGAATACCAACCATTTTGAAATTCCCTATCACTGGCCTGGTGCACTCTTTATATCTTATACTCTCAAGAATCACTTTAACACTGCAGTTTTTTTACCGAGCCAAAAGAAGAGAAAAAATTTTCATGCAGTTCTTCTAATAATCATTTGATCTCAAAGTTCTTGCTTCCATAGCTGTATTTAGAAGTTTTTGATTCAGGCACTTCAGAAATATTTAGTTCTGGACGAGAATGTAAAAAAGAATTTTCAACAAGTGGCTGTGGAGCAGACTTTGGAGGAAAATCTGGATAAAAAAATCTTTTTGGCATTTTTGCCAACACGACATTTACTTGGATTAGTTATACAAAAATCACAATCTTGAGCATAATGAATAGGTTCTCTACATTTTTCTCTATTTATTTTTCAATATCTATTTATCTATTTTTTATTCAATATATACATGTACAATATGTACTATTGTACATATTGTACATGTATATATTGTAGCCACTGTAAATCTCATTAACTTTTTTCACCTTCCAATACCAGTCTTAAAATAGACAAAAATATCGTAAGCAACAACAACAACAACAACAACAACAAAAATTAAACTTAACAGATGTATTGCGTTTACTTACCTTCTAAATTGCTTTTGCTGTCGAAAAATGAAAAATGAAACATCAAAAATAAGACGCCTTTAGTTTTTATCTTCACTTCAAATAGGTAGTTAAATAAGCTAATTCGTCCTCACAAAGCTTTAAATATGCAGCCAAAACGAGTTTTTTAGCTCTTTTTTTGATAAATTCACTGCAAATATAACAAAATGAATATACATTAAATTGTATATCATCACTGTGGGGAAATATTTCATATTTTTGTGAGTTTAAGTTAAACATAATTGTTAATTAAGTCAAAGACTAAAACCAACCTAAACTACGATTCCAATATTTCTAGACATTTTAAAAAATATACCATATATTTAAAATATTCCATTTATGGTCGACGGAAGACGTCATTCACAGCGTCTTTTAAAACGATGTAGTGCTGCCAAGTACATGCGCCTTATAACACTTTAGTAAAATACCACTTGCTTTCCATTCCCTAGTTTCCACTCTTAATAAAACTCATCAAAAGAAACGTATTTTTTATAAGGTACAGAAGCAAAGTTTCTCAAAAAAGTAAACAAATGCTTTTAATTATTTTTTCAGCATAAAGAATCACAAAAGGATTGTAAAAAATAAAGTGTCAAAAAATTTTTTTTGTTGACCATCGTAACTGGCGACGAAATATTTATTTACACAATCCAGAAAGTGTAAAAGTTTTTTAAAAGAATCTCTGAGCTGTGTTTTTTTTAGACAAACATTCACAACTCATTACACCGCAAACTTTATTTTCAACTTTCCCGCATTTTTTTTTTTTATTTATTATTGATAATTTCATTTACTTTAATGGCCTCTAAGATTAAAATAAACATATCTTTACATACCAAACATATCAAACTTTAAGTTTGTTGTTGTTGTTGTTGTTTTTGTTTTTTTTTCTTATTTGTGCGCCGTAACTGAGTAACTTAATTTGGCATTATTGGAATTAATCTACGTCGTCAGATAGTTGTTTATTATTTTATGTACCACCTTTAACAACCCAACGAAAAGCGATGAACATACACATTGAAGTTTTTCCCCGTTCAAATTTGGTTTAAATTGTATTTCAAAGTAATTTGTCAGTTTCTAGACTTTACATATCTTCCAGTTCTTATTAAATAAAATTCTAGTCTACCGAATCTTACCAATTAATAATGCAGCCACAAGCTTGCTGTATTGCTCGTCTTTTACTCCAAATGCACTCATAATGTAGTCTGCGCATGTTAATGCAACCATGACAAATGACATTGGTTTTAAAACCACCACTGTTGTAAATCCACTAACAAACGCCGGCAATTCACCGAAGCTTTCATATAAAAAGTCATACTCAGATCCTGAAGACGATGGAAACATGGTTCCTAGCTCAACGTAACTGAGCGCAGAAAATAATGCAATAACTCCACATCCCACCCACACAATAAGAAGCAAGCCTGTACTCCCAGAGTACTTTGCAACAACGCTAGGTGATATAAATATCCCGCTTCCAATTATAGTACCCACTAGAAGACCTATTGCACCCAAGAGGTTAATTTGTCGCTTCAAACCTTTTTCATTTTCCTGAATTTTTTCGCCCGTTTTCTCACCTGCATTCTCTGCCGCGCCCATCTAAAAATAATTTGGAATAGAAAAATTAAATTATTTTTCTAGTTTTAATATTTGATCAAAGAGAAATATGAATGACCTAAATCTAATTGAGCGCAAATTGTTGTTTAAGACCAGTTGTTTAAATTGCATAAAAAGCATTTTGAGTTTTCCTATCAGATGTCGCTACATATTTCAATTTGGCTGTACGTGGTGGATTCATTTTTAAAAATGAACGCAGTAAGTTCTTTCTTCGAAAAAATTCAAGAACTTTTCGTACAGAGAAAACTTGTCAAAGTTTTTTCTATACGAAAAGAACCTGATTGATGTCTTTTTTTCATGTAATTATTTTCATATAAAATTATAAACAAAAATGTAAAAGGCAGTGTAATGAAGAAAAAAGAAATAGTTTTAAAGAAAAGATTTTTTTTTTTTTTTCAATTATTTGAGAAATCAAAAATATCTCACCCTACTTTTTCTTAGGAATATTTTTTCTGCAGTTTTTTTTTTTTTAAGTTTCCACGAAGCTGTCGTCGTTCTTCATTCGTCCGAAAAAATCTGCTGAACTGTTATGTTGGCTGAATATTTTGATGCTTTTTAAATTTTGTTATTGTGAAGATTTATTTTGTTGTTTTTTGGTGAAGTTTTATTTATTGATACGATGTTAAGTTTATTAAAAAACACGAAGCAAAAACAAACGGCGAAATTTTTTATGTTTCATAATCTAATAAATTACGCAGAAAGCTTAAAAATGAATTTAAATAAACAGTTGTGACGCCTTGCAACATTTCGGCATTTCTCGATAAAAGTTCAATTTACTTATGTTGTTAAAAACTACTCCTATTTGCTTAAATGTACCCTGCCAACAATGTTTGTATAAAAAAGATAATCAGTAGTTCTGATTGTTTTCATTTGCTGCAGCCGTTCTAAAGAATCACAAAGAGGAATCAACGAATATTATGAATAAATTACAATACATAATTACAATAAATTGAAATAAATTACAATAATGATAAAATGACATAAGTAAATTATATTTATAAATACAATTAATCAGCCGATTTGAAACTTGAATGAAGTCTCATGAACGTTGGAATGATAAACAGATTTAGTTAGAATTATATGCTGCTCCCAATTTTTCTGCAGGAAACTACTAGATTTCATTATTTAAATATTGGCTCTTGAACCAGAAAGAATATTGTAAACCTTAAGGTTTTATTATCACAATATCATGAAAAGTCAAAAGCTTAACAAATTTCAGCATATAAAAGTTTACTGAAAGAGATGAATCTATCTATCTTTTTTATTGCATGACAGAAAAAGAGGTGGCGCTAAAGGAATCAACAAAAGTTTCTATGTTAAACCATTGGGAGGTGGGAGAGGGGGGGGGGAGATGCGGTGTGAGACAATAGGTTTAAAATGCTGAAAAAAAAATCACATTTTTTTATTATTATTTTGTTTTTGAAAGTGAACTATCAAATGCTGAACTCTGTTGTGTTTTTTAACAACTTTCAACCAGTGATATCACTATAGGGGTCATCAATCGGAACGTCAGATTCAATATTGTTTTTTAAATCATTGTATCGATCAACAAACGGACTATCATAAAAGGAAGTGACAATCCAGCCGTTACCAGCTTTTGACTTTGAGACACCCATACCGAACTGTTTATTTGATTTCCACATTAGCTGGACAAAGTCACCATTTTTCTTCGTAATTAATGGGCTTTTAAAATCATAATCTTTTGCTTCGTTTGCCCAACTGTCTACAGCTTCTTTTCCCACATTAAGAGAGTCTAGTTTTATGAGAGCTACATTTTCTCCAGGTAACCTAAACTGATCGTCTTTGTTAATATCAAAGTCAATTTTACGAGCTAATAAGTCAGCTTGCTTTTGCGCTTTATCTGAAAGAGTATCTGACCATTCTAATTTGTTTCCGTGAAACTTTTTTCTCTGCAGAGTTGTCTCGATAACTGCTGCCTCTTTTACATCATCGTAATTAGGATACAATATTTCTTCTAAAACAAAAAAAGTTATTTTATTATCGAATAATTTAATTTCAAGACTTTCATAGGATGTCAATTAAAATAAAGAATTTTTTTGTTATCTTAGAGCTGAAAACGAATTTACTTAAACATTAGTTACTTAAACATGTGGTTACCAGTGGTTGTGTTATTTTTCAACGTTTTAAAGATAAAGGGTTTCGGAATAAGAATTTAAAATCGAACCTGTCGATAGCGAGGGCTTAAACGATCGTACTCTTCCTGCCGCTACATCTGGTTCCGTTGAATCCCTCGGACCAATATTAACTGTCGAGATGCTTTTTTCGTGCATTGTAAGATTCTGTTTAATCATGCTGGAGTTTTGGAGATTTAATATATGTGATTTTTGTTGATTTAATTGATTTTCTCCGCCATTACTTTTTGGAAAAGATGGCTTTCGTTCTTTCCTATATTTATAGACTACATCATTTTTTAACTCTAACCTTGATTCTTTATCTCCTTTAGTATATGATCTTGACGCGTAACCAATAGCAGGATGTGTTTTCAAAGTTTCATATGCTTTTGGAACTGCAGTAAGGTATTCAGAACTTTGTTCAAGCCCATTTAGTTCGTCTGCTGTATCTTTATTACCGAGGAAGTTAATAGACTCTGTATTCACAATGAAAGGGTCCTCGCCATTTGCCAACTCGTTAATAACGGATGAATTTTCCGCTGTTTTAGAAACAAAATCTTCTTTGCTTTGTTTTTCTTCGTTTGATGCTCCACTCTCGTAAATGTAGTCGTTTTTATTTCCTGTGTCGTTATCTAAATCTGTGGTCGACGCAACATCTTCGTTAACTTTTTCTTTTCTTTCTTTTACAAATGCCTTTATTTTCTCCCCAACTCCACGCTGAACTTCATCTTCAGATTCAAGCTCTGATAATGAATTTTCAGGCTCCATATTTAACCTAGCATCATCAGGAGCAAACTTAGCAAATAGTGATTTGTCCTCAGCAATTCTATCATTTGCATTTTTTACTTCCGAATACAGTACAGACTCTTTTTCATGCTGAACTTCAGTTGCTTCGGGGCTTAAAGTTCCAAATTGTGCTTGGGTACTCACTGCTTCGATGCTTGACAGGTCACTTAATGGCTGAATGTTTCCTTGGTTGCTTAATAACCCAGCATTTAATACATCAGTTTTCTCCGGCATTAAACTTTCGTGGTTAATTTGCAAGTTTGTTGTATTGTTGCCGGTAGTTTTGTTTATTTGACCGGTAACAAAGTTCTCTATACCTTTAAGCTTGGCAGTCAAATCGCTAAGCAAAAACAGTATTCTTTCTTTGGTTTTTGTTTTTTCCGCACTAGTTTTGCTATCGTTATTTGGTGCTGTAATTTTTGACGGTTGGTTTGTGTCTTTTGCATTTAGTACACTTTTATGTAAATTTTCAAGCTTGTTTAAAAAAAAAGTGTCATTTTCGTCTCTAACTTTGGTCAAAGTTGTAAAGTCTTTTAGCGACTGTTTGTGTTTTTTTGAGCTGCTCTTAGTTTCCTCTGCACGAAAATCATTTTCAAATTCATTTGTATTATTTCCTTTCTCTTTTAAATCTGTGCTTTTGATTTTAGTTAGGTATTTTATCTTTTTAATAGTTGGTTTTTTTGAAACTGGACTATTACTAGTTCCGCTTGAGCCATCTTTGTGATCTTCAGCATTTAAGTTACTCGTTTCGTCTGCTGCACTTTCTTCGTTTGATTCCTTATGAATTTGTTCGGCTTTTTGATCAAAATTTATTTCGTCATGGTTTTGTTCGGCTTGGTTTAACCTTGAAGCTGACCCAATGTTTTCCCCTGTTGCGAAAGAGTCTGCATATTTCCATGGCAGTTTTAAATCAGAAAAATGCTTGTAGTTTGCTTTTGAGTTACTAACACGATTTACATTGTTTTTACTATTGTAGTTATTTTTGTGAGCATTTGGATTAAAGCTTGGTGAATCTTTGAAGTTGTACTCTGGTAACTCTTTTGGTGAGAAGTTTGAATACAAGTTTTCTGGGTGGTTTGGTTCTTCTCCAAGTTGAAAGTTATGTCTCGATGATCCAGGAACGCTTGGTAGTTCTTTAACATATTCGGGGAACATTGGTTTTGTTTGTGGGGTGAGTTTAGGCTTTAGATGTACTGGTATTTCATGACCATTAATTTCGTAAGTTATGCTTGCGGTTTTGTCATAAAAGTCGTCTATACCATTCAACTCAAACTCCTCTGAAATCACAACACACATTGAAAAGAGTTATTTTTCAACTGTTTATAAAGGTTCTTTTAAACTTTAATTTTACACCCTCTTTCATTTTAACGATGAAACACGGTTTAACACGGTTTAAATCATTTTATCTAAAATACTATGATTAAACCGAGTACAATCATTAGTATAAGTGGGATTACAAACCATAGAATTTTTACCATCGAAAAAAACGGAGGCATTAGATAAAATACCTTGATTAAACCGTGTTTTATCTTTGGTATGAAGGGATTTAAAAAAGGTGGCTTTAAAAAGTTAGATGTTGGTTTGTTAGTGGCTGGAGCATCAAGTCAAATTACAAATTAAATTACCGCCAGCCTCAGCCATGTCTTTATTGAAGTTCAGACCTTCATTGCTTGATATAATTTTTTTAACATAAGAATCTTCAGCAGCATCAATGTTCCTATCTAATGCACTTTCTGAATGCCATGGTCCTTTGAAGTAAGAAAATTATACATGTACAAGAGAAAAATTAATAATCTACATTTACTAAAAAATATAAATGACAAAAATTAATGGAAAAACAGAATTTTCATTTTTGCAATTTCAATATTTTTTAAACCTCAATCGATTCCAGAGCTGTTATAAATTATTGCCCTGCATCAATTTATTCCCATTTTGACTTTCATTCCGACTTTTGTAAAAGAAAACTTCACGAATAAGGCGTATAACTTATGACCTGTAAGGCTTACCAGCAATATGGATTGTCCCTTTTCTCTCCAGGTCTTTTGGTACAGACTCGTTCTTCTTGAGTTGACCGCCTCGACATTCTATGTACAAAGAATTTATGATTATGTATCCACTTATGTGAATCAATTGTTGATGGCTTTACACAAAAGCATTTCGTAATTGTGCAAATTTTTTTCACTGAGTTAAGAAGACTTTTAGTATTTCAGAAAAAAACACGAATGTCGCAAGATGGAGTTTGCAAGCTAGAAACTGGTATTACCTTTAAATTCCAGCAGTGTTACTGCCCATAGAACCAGAAAATACTTCATATCAACTTCATATTATTACGCCTATAAAGGGCTTACTTATCATTTCAAAATTATCAATTTTTAATTTGTATTTTCTTGCAAAAATGAAAGAATTGAAATAATGGAAGAAACCCAGATTTAAAACTATCTCAGAGCAGCTCTATCTAAACATGCGCATCACCTGAGTAAATTTTACGCATCAATTCACAGCCTTAAAGCTTCATTGCAAAATGTCAAACACAAAAAAGAGAACATTGGCGAAAAAAGGTTACTCTGTTTCTACAGATTTAATTAATCAAGACAAATCATGTTCAAAGTAAAATTAATAAAGTAAAATTTCAATATTTGAATTTAAATTGCTTAATTCATATTGGGATATGAATTGTATTTGCCGTTATTGATTCTCTTATATATATTATACTATCTTGTATATTGTGTAATATATTGTACATTACGTTGATTCTCTGGTATATTATATAGTACTTTATATATTACATTGTACATTAGATTGATTTTCTTTTATATTATATTGTACATTATACAGATTCTCTTGTATATTATATTTTATTTTATATATTATATTGTATATTATATTGATTCTTTTGTATATATTGTCTCTTACCATCAAGATTTTATGGCAGCGCTTTATTCAAATAAAGTTCAGATATACATATGTAAATCGCAAACAGCTGCAAGTCTGTTAACCACTAAATCGCACAAAGTTTCTACAAACTTTATTTTTTTAACCAAAAATAAGAAATTAAAACAACACTTTATCGTTGAGCAACAAAGGTTTGATCTTTTACAAAACGTTTTTTCAGCGTTTATTATCAAACGTTTTTATGAAATGTAAATTTTGTAAAAGTTGGTTTTACATTATTCTTTTCATTTTCTGTTTTTATTTTATTTTTTACTTGCGTGTTTTTTCATGAGTTTGAACGTTATTATAGAAGCATATAATTTATTATATAAATTTGAAATGTATATAAAACCTAATAATTATATAATCCAACTTAATTGCTCGTTCGCTGAAAGTTCATAAATTTAAAGGTTATCAATATTTTTTCGATGTTTTTGCGGTACTGATATGTTTTTGGTGTTTGAGCCATCAAACATTTTTTTAATCAAGCAAACAGATCGCAAATGGTTTATTAACATACAAACTTTTCTATTTATCGTTTTGTTAGATGGGAAGCTTATTTTATTGAAACAACGCTTGAAAAGATTTCAACTGAAATGAACTTTTTATTTCACTTGTTTACTGGTAGTTTATAAAAAAAACCGGACCTGCAAAACCAGGACCTTCAAAACCCGGGAAAAAAAACCAGTTAGAAAAACCCAAAGTGTAAAGAAAAATAAATGGTATTAAAACGAAATAAAATAAAAATACTTCTTAATTAGCTATTTAGATATTTTAATTTTTTATAGAAATAATTTTAAATGTGAAAAGCATTTATAAGGAGCAAAATTTATGATTAAAAAATGGAAATGCTAATACCAATTTTAATTAATCAATTTTTAATTGCGTTAGTCAAAAAACAAAATTTTTTATAATCTGCAATAAAAAAAAAAAGTTGGGGTGGGGTGGGGGGTGTTGAGTGAATTAGTGCTTAATACAAATACTTAAAATGAGTCAAAATAAGACAGTTTTTTTATTCTGATATTAGCCTTTTTTTAAATTTATATTGCGATTGATAGAAAAGAGTTAAACTGTCAAAGAGTTTAGTCATTAAACCTACCAACCGTTTAAAACTAAATCGATGCTCTCCAATGAGGCAATCTTATTTACTTATCGACTCTAAGTAATTTTACTAAATATGGTGCTATATATGAATAGCTATCATGAGGTTGTTTAGTTTCTTTTCAGGTATACATTTTTAATACAACGAAAGAATAAAATCGAATCGATTAAGATTGAAAAACAGATGTCATCATGACATCACTCAGATTAATGCTATCGTTGTTTTTCCTGCTGCTATTAAACTTTTTTCCTGGGATACGATGAAGCAAACATCTATATAAATATATTACAATATATTTAATACAAAAATAATTGTTATGAATGGTTTATAGATTTATCACTTAATAAATCTGTTAATCAATAAAGCAATATATTTCGTCAAAACGATGTTTTCTTATCAGTAAATGCTCTGAAATTTTATCAGTAAATATTCTTTCATTTTGGTAAATATTCATAGTTTAAATATTTATAGTTTCATAGTTTAAGAAACGTTGCTGTTGAAAATATTTCGTTTAATAAATATTTTATAAATAGCATAAGAAAAGGAATCGCAAAAAAAAACATCATATATATATTTAGATAACTAAATAAAATTAATTTAATCTTCAATTTTAATTCTTCAATTTTTAGGTATATTAATATTTGGCATAGCTAAAATATTTTATTAATTAAAATTGAAGATATGTTAAACATAGGCCAAATTATTCGAGATATCGTTATTCAAATTATCGGAGATATCGTTATTCAAATTATCGCTTTTTCTAATTATTAAAATATCACTTAGGTTGTTTGTTTGTTTGTTTTTTACCAACAACTTCTTAACCAAATCATAAAATTTTGTTAAAAAATTAACAGTATAGAAAAGTAAAACTTAGCCTTATTTGCAAAACAAAAAAAAAAAAAAAAAAAAAACAAATTGAAAGTCATTCATCATTAAGAACGGTGTGTCGATAGGCGTCCTGACGTCGGATGATAAAAAAATCGTTAACGTTCGAAGAACCGTTTATTTGGTAGTGACAGGATTTACTAGCTTTACGTCTAAAATTTTTTAATTTTCTAATGGCGTTAACAAACTTATAAAAGTTCTGATTGGTGCCGTATATGACGGGATTTAAAACAGAATTTGTGTACGTTAACCAGTATGCTATAGTTGTCCATTCATTTGTGAAAGATTTCTCCAAGAATGCCATGTACAACCATGTAATTTGATTTGGAAGCATGAACAGAGCAAAAACAATAACTATGGTAACAAATAGTCTAAACATGAGTAAAGTTTGCATTCTTCGACTATGACACACGTCTCGACATCGCTCAGAAGAAACTGTCCATTTTCTAATGTTTCTACTATTTTTGATGCTTCTTTCGCGCGATTTTCTTGGGCTGTCCTTGGGTAAAGAATATCGACTATTCAACAAAGAACCTCGAGCCTTTAATATTGAATCTCGATCCGTCAATAACAATTCTCGATTTCCGTTTAATGTATCGCGGTCTTTCGGTATTGAACCTCGATCATTATACCTCACTAATTTATACATACTTTGAGTTCGTCGAACACACTCGTCATTGGTTTCTTTAAGTTTTCGCCATGTGGAAAAGTATAAAAAGCATATAATTGGTAGTGGTAGCCCGTATTGCACAGCAAAAAGTACGATAGAGTAAATAAAGCTACTTCTTTTTGACCATGATTCTAAACACTGAGGTTTGCCATGTTCAACCTTTACAGACAGCGTCAATCCGTATGGAATAATGCAGCATAAAGCAGCCAAGTGCGTTAAAATTAAAAATCGACTTCTATTTGCAATTTTATAATATACAAACGGATGACATATTGCCACAAAACGTTCGAATGCCAAAAACACCAGGGTCAACGATGCTGATATAACTGCCATGGTTGAAAAAGGATGGAGAATATGACATCCAAATGCCCCGAAAGGAAAATAACCAACCTGCATTTCGGCTATTTGAGTTGGTATACTAGATACTACAAGCATTAAATCACAAAGAGCAAGGTTCATGATACTTTTGCACGACATTGTTTTTTTTTTTTTTTTCATGAAAGATATGATCAGAAAACTGTTGCCGGAGCACGCAAACGCCAAGATGATGGAATATATGGTAGATTGTATACCAACAGGAATTTGAGATGAGACTTCAGAATGATTACTTGTTGTAGACACGTGAAAAGTTAGCATTTTTCAGATGAGTCTACCAAACTTTGACAGCGTAAAAATTTGTTTAAGATTGCTTGTCCATTGTTAGTTTTTATAATTTGCAAACTCTTTTCTTCTCATATTTATTATATCTTCATATTGTTAGTTATTAAAGCCCGGATATAAACTGTATCTAAAGATAAGAAAAGATCAACATTTATTTTCGCTTCAGAATAATACGTTTATCACGTCAGGAGAATGCGAAAAGTAACAACGATATGAGACTTAGACTTACGCGTGCTCGAAATAAAAAGTTGATCTCCATTCTAAAACTAAACCTCATTTTTTTTTTTATAACAACAATTAAACGTTGTTATTTTAGAACATTTGATGGAGTTCATTTTCAAAACTTTATCTCCTAAAATTACTGCATGTAATTCTTTACATATAGTAATTTATCTTACTACAATAAATTGTTGCTAAAAAATAAACTTTGGTCATTTTCATCCAATTAAAAGCGATTTATACACACTGAGTTTTCTAAATAAAAAAAAAATAATAAAAAAATAGCAAAGCATGTTTCTTATAAATGAAAGTTATGGAAAAAGTTATGGAAATCACAGAACTGCAATTTTACTTCGTGGTTTCTTACGCTAAAAAATAAGAAAAAAAAATCGATTTTTATTCTTCAAAACTCCTTTAATATGTCATTTATGTTCGCTAAAAAAAAATTTCGAATTAAAATAACTTTTATTATTTGATTATTGATATTGCAAAAAATCAAATAAAGACTTTGCAGAGGCTATGATGAAGATCACTTTTTTAATATGACGAAGAGAAAACGATTGGTCAAGCCAAACGAAAAACTGCACAGGAGAAAAACGGGAAGGACTAAATCCTTACTGATTAATTCCAACATTTTAAAAGTGAGGCTAAGTTATTGAATTTAAAAACAAAGAGTTTTTTCTTATTATTAACGCCGTAGAAATTTAAAGAAAATTACCAGCATTTTTGAATTATAAATGAAAAATAAATAAACTAGATACACTTATTTACTGTTACTAGCTAGCCGCTGCAACTACTCCTACAGCTGCGACAACTTTTGCAACAAAAGCTTTAATAAAATACGAATATGACGAAATTATTGAAAAAATGTATATAACATAAGAACAAACGCGAAAAGAATTCAACCTTGATAAGCAGCAATTAAAATATCCGTAGATGACGTCATACGAGAAGAAATATTTTTAAAATGGTTTTACCATAACTCCTCCTTCTCAGTTTGTCAGCTTTTTTTTTCGGACTTTTAGAACATCAGGGGTTCTCCACCAATATCGAACATTTTAGAAATCTAATTATAACGTTTATGGATTAAAACACCAAACAAGTAAAGAGGTTCATAAAGCGACCTGCCGATTTTTGATAAAACTCATAGAAAGTCTAAAAATGTAAAACTTTTGATTAAACGTGTTTATTTTCAGCTGGCATAAGCGAAGCAAAAAAAAAAAAATGTTGCTACTCTCGTTTCATGTTAGCTCTCCCAAAAAAAAGTTTAGAAAATTTGAAGCAGTAATATTTTAGTTGGATAGACTTTTAAAGGATAATATTTTTACTTAAACTTGCGTCCTTTAATATGAAACACAAAATTGATTTTTCGGATGGTTCAATGGTAAGCTAATTGTCGCTATAAGTTACTGAGTAATAAACTAGAAAAATATGAATAAAAATTAATAAAAAAATATCTTTTTGATAAACACTAAAAAAAGCAATGATAAATTATATACAATATATCATTATGTATAATATATCATTGAAAAAAAGACGACGATAATTGCCAGCTTTTCTAAAAACTGAATATTTAAAACTTTCAAAAAACATGAAAATATTTTGACGTGCTTTTTATAATTTTTTTTTTTTTTTTTTTTTGAACTTGTTATTAAGTAATATAATGAATATTAAACATAGTACCAAAGATTCAATAAAATAGTGAAGATGAAAAAACATGAAACTAAAAAAATACTATCCTTAGAGCACTGGAAAGGAGATTTGTTTAGAGAAGAGGTCTAATAAATAGTCTGGCCAGTTCGGTCCGCCTTATTATAAGTTTTTCTAAAATACTGCAAAACAATAGAAAATACTGTGTGTATGAACAGAGCGCATTGAATAAACCTATTTTGTGTTCAAATTTAATAATGTTGATTCCTCGGTATCATAGTTATTTATTTAATTAGTTAAAAGCATACCTTTTTGCACAAAGTGACCTAAAAAGTGTACATCAAAGAAGGGCTTACCAGACATACGAACGCAAAAAGCCAAAGTAGAGCATCAAATTAAACTTAAAAAAAACCTGTTATCCTGTGTATATCCTATCCTATGTGCGCTAAATATTACTAGAGGCTCGTTAAGAGCCTGTAGTAATATTTAGCGCCCATAGGACAGATTATAGACGAATAGTACCCAGATTTTTGCTGCTGAAAATCTAACTAATCTTTTGGTTGGTTCTCGGTACATTTTACCTAAAAAAATTCTGGAAAGCAATAAAGTAGTTTTTATAGTAGACAGTAGTGCTGAGAAGTTTTATCCTGAGTTTTACAAGTGGTTAATTTTCAGAAGTGAATTTTCTTTTAAAGCTATCTTTTTTAAAAAACAGCTTCTTTGCTTTAAACTTTTTTTATCTTTAGCTGTTCCTGACAAAAACTCTACACAAACTCTTTAGTTTATTTGTCATCAGCTATGCATAGATTGTCTGTCATTTCTCCTTGCAGCTAAACTTAATGTAACAAGAAACCTGGAAACAAACATTAGAGATTTTGATCAGATTTTTATATGCTGAAAATTATGGTAGTTAATGGAGTGTGAAGTTACTGAAATTATTGCAAACTACTTTTTCTTCAAAGTCTTTTGTAAAGAAGAATGAATCCAAAGTGAATACAACTGATATTTTTAAAGAAAGTGGTGAAAATCTTTAAAGTGTTCCTGAAATCTCGATTCAAAAAAGAAGTTAAACTTGCTTGATCATCTCACTACAATTTGTCATATGCCAGAAAAACAAAGACAAAGAGAAAATATATAAGTACAATTCCTGCATGCAGATTTAAAAATAACCATTAACTTGAAAGAAGAAACTTTGTTGAAGAACTATAAAAACAGCTATTTTTTATAGCCACAAATCTAACAAAAATATTTGACTCAGCATTTTAGATTTAATTGAATTTAAATCACCTATGTAATTCTTGCACATTTTATGTTTGGTTTTACAATTAAGTGTATTGTATTAAAAAAAAATTAAAAATCAGGTTTTATGTAAAAATTATTTCAAAATGTGTTGAATAAACACATTAAACATAAAAATCTTTAATAAATGAACTTAGATATTGATTTTACTTACTTGCCTTTGCTTGTCTCTTCAAAGAAAATTCTTTTGGATATATTGGTAAAATTGTTACCAGATAGTGACCAATTATATTTTTTATATATGTCATTTTGTCGCTATGTAAATAAATGTTTTCCTCCAATGTAAATAGGATTTTAGGAGTTTTTTTCCCTTTTTTGAAAAAAATTTCAACTTTAATGAGACAAAAGAGAATTTACTATTTAGGCTTCATCCATTTCCTGGGTGTTATAGCTTAACATTTTGTCAGACTCATGACTTTCCAATTTTAGTGACCCTTAATCAAGTGAAATTTGTTTTAATTGTGCTTTCATTGAACTAAAATCATACAATAAAAGGTTATCTTTCCTTCTCTCATACCATAACATTAAATATTGGATTCCTTATTTGAGTGTTTCAAATACTTTTGCTAGAACTGAATTCATTTAGTTATTTCATTGAAAATTTTGATCATATATTAATACATTATAATAAATACTCGAAATGAAGAATATTTATTTTAATAGAATGAATTTTATGCATATTTAAAATTCTTATATATAATATTCATGTTTTTTTTGTAGATCTATACTTTATATTTTCAATCCATAGTTTTTAGGTTTACTTAGTCAATTGCTATATATATATGTGTGTGTGATCAAGCTACATTTTTATTGTTTTGAGTAAATTAGATTTTAAACTTCAAAACACCATAGCTTACACCATAGCTCACTTATTTGTTAAGCTAAATATCTGTGTAATTTGATCGGTTTTCTAATTATATAGTCAATTATTATATAGTTAAACTGCAGCCGAATATAACAGGGGCAAAAATCCAAAAAAAGCAAGAATGTAGCTTGATCGTTTTTCCAGTGTGGTCTTCATATATATATATATATATATATATATATATATATATATATATATATATATATATATATATATATATATATATATATATATATATATATATATAAACACACACACACACACACACACACACACACACACACACACACACAGTAACTTCTCATTAACAAACTCAAAGAAACTTTCCAGATTTTGTTAACTGTTTAAACTTTTTATTTAGGCAGGAGTGTTGCCTTTTTATATCAGATTAAGAACCAAAAAAAATATTCTGAGTTTTTTAACTTGATAAGGGACAAATTTTAATTGCAAAAACTAAAAACTTATAGTTGATTTTGTTATAGTTCAAGTTATCTCATTTAAAAAGATCTGCATTACTGTAGACTGTTTTTTTCTTATCTAAGCTCTTACACAAGTAATGTTTAAATATTTTGAGTTTACAAATGCTGGCATTGCCTTGATTTTAACAACATTTTAAAAAGTATTATAACATCAGTATTGATTGTCTTATTGATGCTGTGTTCTGCGATGAATCTCAAAAGCTGAGATTTCGGCCGACAATGCCAGGTTTGTGCATCGCAGACCAGATGAGCAGTACATGCCAGAATGTATCTTGAGCACCATGAAGTAATCCATGACGGTCTGGTGAATATTCAGCAAGAGTACCGGTCGATTTTAGATTGTTCAAAGAACGGTGAAATAAGAGCAATACAAGACTTCCGAGCAGACCAGACTAATCCCACAACTACGAGAGTGGTTTCCTAATGGTGAGAGAATGTTGTTTAATAAGATGGTGCTCCCTGCCACTATGAAAAAGCTATAAAGGCGTTCGATGCCATTGAGTATATCCGGCTACTTGATAGGCCATGGTAATTCTTCAGGAATCAACCCTCCTAAAAATCCATGGGAACTTGTATAACGTAAAATCAGGGCTGACATAATTATGAGCAAACAGAAACTCACTGAACGACTAATTAAAGCATGTTGTAGAGATTTAGATGTTAAAGCATTAACCTCTTAGCGCATAAATTGTTTGCCACGGCGTATCGAAGCACTTTTGAAGTCGAAAGGTGCTGACCAAGTAATAAGTGAAAGCTTTGTATAATAATATGTAGATATATTTATTATATAACAAAAAGAAAATACTGAAAAATTGTTTGTGCATTTCGGATAAAAAAAAAAAGGAATTGAAACTTTCAAAATAATGAGTTTGATTCTAATAATGAGACAGTACTGTATATATATTAAAAAGACAAATTTTGTAAAATAATAATTAAATTAACCCATGATGAAGACAGACTTTTATCTGAGATTTTACATTAAAAAAACGGGCATCAAATGGTTGATGGGACGTACGTGTATTCAAATGCGCAGTTTTAAATTGTGGCGAGAAATTACAGTTTTACTCTACGTGTTACGTTTCATTTATTTACCCAGGCCCTTGCACTTATTATTAAGTTAAATTACAATCTTAGAAGCGAATGAGTTTATGCAAATGATAATGCTCAGTAATTAAAAATGGCATCAGAATTATCTTCAACTGCTTACTCAGATAAATCTAAGCATGGGGGGGGGGGGGTTTCTGTTTATAAGAAATAGTAATGAGCAACCCAGCAAGCACACAACGTTGAAACAACGTTTATCGACGTCGATCAACGTTATTTCAATGTTATTTCAACGTTGTTTTAACATTGTATACTTGCTGGGAAGGTACAAACTTTTTATATCAGTAATTTAAAAGTAAATTGAATTTGAAATGATTAATACGTTAAAACATACCATTAAGACATACCATTCTAGAATAAAAATTCCGATTACTTGCATTCCTTACACGTTACTTTGTTTCAACACTTCAAGATATTGATCTACTATTCGATTAAGACTTTAACTTATTTTTATAACAAATTTTAAATAATGAAATTATGTTTGAAAATAAACTTTAATCACTAAAAGCTTTTGTTCTTTTAAACGCATTAAGAATTCTATTTTAACAAACTTTAGAAAATTCGATTTATATTAAAAGTTTGACATAGAAGTTGGCTATTACTCGTTACTATTCATTAAAAATCAAAAAACCAATGCTGATGCTTAAATAAATCTGTGTTCTTTGACGGAAAATTAGATAAATCTGCGTTCTTTGACGGAAAAAAATCTCAGCAGATTTAAGAAACTCCTTTAAAAAATCAAGAAAATGTTGAAGTGGTTGGGGTTTCAAATAAAAAACTTGCTAATATTTTGCATAATTCTCTAACTTAGTTTTGACTGTCTTTCTTGATTAATTGTATTAATTACAGGATGTGCATAATTCCTTTTGTCGGGAGCTTGAGTATGAAACTCAAGTATTTATTTATAAACACTAAGCTTATTAATCGGTATGAAAGATTGAAAAGATTTAAAATATAAAAGCAAAGAAAAAACTAATAAACCCACAGAATGTTTTATTACTTCTAGTACTTCGTTTTGTTGGGTCATTGATAAAATCTGCGAGGATTTAGAGTTATGTAATATCTTTAATAGTAGTTGTCTGACAAACGTCATTTAATTTCTAACATTTTTTCAGATAGCGTTCAGTTAGGCTAACCGATCAGATTGTCTGATGTTCTTCATTTTATTTCAAACAAGATTTTGATATTTATTATGTCCATGCAGATCTAACTCACTGTTTAGTGAAATTATTACTTACCGGTTTTTAAATCTACTTGCTTATAACGATTTAGCAATTTATTAAAGAACCGATAAAACTTTTTGTTCGTTCCGTATATTAAAGGGTTTAAAACAGAGTTTGTGTACGTTAACCAATATGCTATGACTACCCATACCTTATCATGTATTGGTTTTCCAGAGAAGGCCATGTATAGCCAAGTGATTTGGTTCGGTAGCATGAACGTTGCAAAAACAACAACTAGAGTCACAAAAAGTCTGAACATGCCTATATTTTGCTTGTTTCTACTTTTAAAAACGTCTTGGTATATTCTATTTGAAGTCCGTTTTCTGCCGCTTCTTTTGAGGTCATTATTATTCACTTCAGATTTAAAATCTCTTTTGCTGTATGTAGTTCCTCTAGTAGAAGTCCTACTTCGGCGTACACTTTCATCATTCGTTGCTTTCAGTTTACGCCACGTCACAAAGTATAAGAAGCATATTATTGGAAGGGGTAAACCGAATTGTATAACAAACAGAAAAATAGTATAAGTTGAGCTACTAGCTTTGGACCATGATTCAGAACATTCTGGTTTTCCATGGTTTAATACGGTCTCCAGTGTTATGCCATACGGTATAACACAACATAACGCAGTCAAATGAGTCAAAATAAGTAAACGGCTTTTGCTAGCGACTCTAAAGTAAATAAATGGATGGCAAATTGCAACAAAACGTTCAAATGCCAAAAATACTAATGTCAACGAACCAGAAATAACTGCCATGGTAGATAAGGGATGCACTACATGACATCCAATGTTACCAAACGGAAAGTAGCCGATATGAAGCTCAGTTATTTGTGCTGGGATGCTGGATAAGACCAACGTTAAATCACATATTGCTAAGTTCATTATAATTCTGCTAGACATAGCTTTTTGCTTAGTCCGTAAAATAGATAAAATAACCAAACTGTTCCCAGAACAAGCAAAAACTAATATAAACAAATAAATTGTACTTTGCACACTGATTGGAATACACGACGTAATTTCAGAATGACTGTTGTTACTTAAATTAAAGTGTGACATTTCTCAAGCGTCAGACAAAACCCTTTTACATTTCTTTTTTTGTATAGCTCCTCTGCAAGTATAAGAAGTTCTTTGATGACCTGCACGTACTGTACTAGCAAAAATCAGCTGTTTGAGTGTTTGAATGTGAGAGTCAAAAAATGGAGGTTTTAATTTTCTCGCTATGAAATAAAACATAAGGATCTTTTGATCATACATAATCCCTCAAAAGCTTATTTGTACCTAACAGAAACAGTTTTATTTTTTGACAGTGTAAAATACCTGTGTATGTGCGTGTGTGTGTGTGTGTGTGTGTGTGTGTGTGTGTGTGTGTGTGTGTGTGTGTGTGTGTGTGTGTGTGTGTGTGTGTGTGTGTGTGTGTGTTTGTGAGTGTCCGATCAGAAAACTTTTATTAAAAAGGTTTTTGTAAAAACTAGTAACAGTTACTAAATAATATCTTCAAATTTAAAAAATGAATTTAAAAAATGATTTTTTAATGTCTCTTTTTAAATGTTAGCTTTTTAGAAAAAACTTTAAAAAACTTCAGTTTAAACTACAAATTTATAAGAAACTTCAGTACTCTACAAGTTTACAAATAGCTTAAGAAATTTCGGTTTTGTCAACTCTTAATAACAAACTAAGAGAATCTTTTACCTCTAATAGTATAATAAAATCATTGACACAAGTGACGAAGGCCGTTAAATTTATCATCGAATATTGGCAGAATAGAAACCAAAAATGTGTCTTTAGTAATCAAACATCTGTTGCACGAGAGTTATCAATGTGGTATTTAGTTATTGCTACTTCAATCATCCATTTCATTATTATTGTTAATATAAAGAAGCAGTTCTTTGATGAAGATTTACAGAAGAACGAAAGTATTGAGTTTGAAGAAATAAGAATTTTTCGTTCAAACCTTGTTACACTTAGCAAAACAATGGTTGAGCGTCGCAAATATTAAACATACACGCAAAATATCACAACAGTTCTCAAAAATCAGTCGATAAAAATCACTAAAAATTGTTTATATATGACCTATATGTATACATATCTTTAAAGTCAAACGAATAGTAAAGGTAAGTCTTCATGTCTTCATGTCTTCATGTTTACTTAAAAAATTGTGTAAAACTGTTAAATTTGTGTTTTTATAAACCTTTTTTTAATCCATGTTGAACGCAAATATTTGATGGTAGCTATCTCTAACTACATGTTACGCTACTCATACAATTTCTACTTCTTACGAAATGCTTGAGCACGCAAGCATCATGAGCTTGCAGCACTTATACCGTGCATTACCCCAGCCGATAACCTCGTAGGTTATTTTTTTAAAAAGTTACTAAAGGTTTTATCATACTTGAGTAAACTTCGAAAGAAGATTACAACCAAACCAGCTGCTCTTTATATGCAGTTTAAGTACCTTAGAAAAATGTGAACTAGAATGCATAAAGTTACTTACAAATATTAAGTACAACTTTTTACAAATATTTTTTTGACTAATACTGCAAATCCCACACCCACATCCCCAATGAAAATAGATTTTATCCATTACATTTGACAATAATGTTTTTCACTAAACTCATAAGTTAGATAAACGACAAATATTAGACACAGATAAACGAATTCTTAAAGATTAAGCAACAGGAAGTAAAAGCAATGCAGATCAAACCGCCAAGCTTAACGAACTTAAACAAAATTAATATATATACCTACTTCTATTTACTTTAGTAAACATTTCCAAAGCACGCCTTCTCAAATGACAAGACATAAAATTTTTTTGCAATGTCATTAAAAAAAATTTTAAAAAGCGTAAAAATCAATTTCTTCTAAAATAAATAAATAATAAAGACCAAAATTTAATCAAGAAATGTGGCGGCAATAACGTTTGATTGTGAGAGAGAAAGTCAAGAGTAGCGTAATTTGGCGCTGAAATGATGTCAATAAAATGAACCCGAAATACATTTATAATTTATGACGTCTCCTTATTGTATTGTATGCAATGTAATTCATTTTGTCCCGTCTGATATCCTACTGCTCGCCATGAACCACTGTTTAACTTTCGAGCATTTATTGTTTCAAAAAGGTTTAAAGTACGATTTGGTTTGGTTTAAAAACTGGAAGCAATTGTTTTTGTATTAATCGGTGCTCCTGTTTTTGGAAAAAGCCGTTATGACTGCCAAAAGTACCAGCAAACTAATTCAGGATTGGATTTTTTTAAGAAACACACAACACGCATACACTGCTGTTCGAAAACAAAAAACTGTTGATTTTAAAATTAAACCACTCTTCATCTTAGTTTGGTCGCGAGGGCGAAGCGAATTAAAGTTTCAAACTCGGTAACGTTTAAAGTTGGGACTGAGCGAAAAAACAAACACAAAAAAAAAAATTAAAAAAAAAAAAAAAAAAATTGCGTAATTGTTCAAAATGAGCCCATTGTAAGTGATCAACTTTGAAGGAGTAATTATTTTTTTTAGAACAAAACGTGCAGGTTATTTGTAACCCAACCCCCTGCATTACCATTAAACACAGTGATCATTCGTCATCACGTTAAATTTTAAAACGACATTTTGTTGTCACGTTTGACACAAATTAAATTGGGACAAAAAGTCATTGAACAGATTTATGTTAAAGAATGAAATCCATTCTTTCGTAAAAGTATGGTGGGGGGTGGGTGGGGGGATACATAAACATCCGTTTCAAAAAAACTTCCTAATAAACAGGGTTTGGAAAATAAATAAACTTTATTTAATCTTATATCAATTAGTACTAAACCCCTTTGTTAACTACGCAAGATTAAATGGAAACATAGAAAAACACATATCTTCTAAATACTCCACTAAATGCGATCTCATCTCATGCTCAATAAAAATGATGTTCCGGGGGTCAATACCTATCGCCATTGACACGCAATAGGCGATAGCATACATTCCGCATTGAAAAGCTGATTTTTCATCTTCCAATCGTTCTATAAAGATAATGTTTTCGTTAACACAACCTTGAAAGGTGAGTTTAAAATACTGTTTTATGACTTTGGCCTTATCGCAATGAGCACAACAAAATATATAAATCCCATCGCCTATCTTCCCAGAGGCTGCCCAATGTCCGCTTTCAGCAAGATGAATTTGAAGAATGCGTTTTGTTTTATCTAAACCTGTAATTTCATCGCTAATCTCTGATAACTTTCGCGAATCGTATAAACCAGATACATCGCTAAACTGACACTTCAAAATAATTTGCGCACATTCAATAATATCAACTGATATTGGGTAGTTGGCTAAAATTTCGTTTCGGTCTCGCTGAGACAGCTTTATATTTAGTTCATCATCAACTATCCAAGCCTCCATTTTATTCGGTGAACATTCCAACAAACGGTTAAAACTTTGAACGTTTAAATTAGGAGCTCTATTATCTTGCATTACATCAATAGTTTCTTTTTTAATCTTTTTTTTCCCTGGTTCTGAGGAAGTAGACTGCATTTTCTTTGGCACAATAGACGAAGGAATTTTGGATTGTTCTAAATTTACGTAATTCATTATGATTTGCAAATCTAAATGGACTTTCTGCAACATGGCAACGTTACTCACTTGATGTAACGAGGAGGACAAACTCTGAAATATTGTTTTACAGCTTGTTATGAGATCACTTCTGTCACCATCAACGTTAACAGGAGTTGTTAAACTTTTGTTAACTTTTGATGGACAGACAAAAGCACAGTCTAAATTTCTTGCCTCCACATCTTTTGTTATAAGAAATAGGTTTTTATTTTGGTTTTGAGAATTCGTGACAGCCTCTTTATCAAAGCAAGAAAAGTCATAGTTGTATAAAGGATTTCCAGTGTAAATCAAAGGTAGCATGTCCCAACCCCGTCCGCTTAGACTTTGAAAAACGCTTAAAATATGTTTACATGGTAATTTATATTTTAACCAGTCACCACAAACGCAGGATGGAAAGGATGAAATATCACCGAACGATACAGGATATGACTTATCGCGATCATCTTTATCGTTTGTTATGAAAACTCCAGCCTGAATCTCAACAACCGTAAACTGGCTGGCATCTTTTAGTCGTTGAATAATGTGGGAGCCTACAGTTGCAGGCCTGTTTTTTAAAAATGCAGGTATAGTATCTGATCTTGTGAGTAAAATATGTCTTCCGTAATCTGCTATATTACCATCGACATACCTTTAAATAAAATACATAGATATATGATAAATATAAAAACATATGTGTGTGATTTTATATTTATCATATATGAATATATGTATGTATATATGCAAATATATGTGTATATACATATAGATATGTATATATATATATATATATATATATATATATATATATATATATATATATATATATATATATATATATATACATACATATATATATGGTAAAATAAAAAGCAACCAGGTAACAGTTTAAAACAAATTCTTATGTCAAGAAAAACCTACTTTCTATAAACTTCAGGAACAAAGGATTCAACTAAATGATTAATGAAGTCATGCAGTTTCCTACTTTTTATATAATTATAATGAAGATCACACAATGTGGAGATATCATCACGGAGATTTGCTTCCAAATGATATGTAGGTATAAAATGATCATGCCTGTAACCAACCACCCAACGCTAACAAGAAAATAATTGTCATACTAGAATATCTTTAAAAATAGATTACCTTGAGTCACAAATTACGTTTTACAAACCTTCATTTTCTGCTGTCTACAAAATTCAGTTTCTTTTTAATTCAAGGTGAGGGGATGGGGAAGGGTGGGGGTGGTTTTGGTTGGTTATTTGTTAATTTGGTTGGTTATTTGTTAATTTGGTTGGTTATTTGCTAATTTGGTGGGATGGGGGCGGGATGTGGGTGGAGTGGTTTTGGTTGGTTATTTGTTAATTTTATCTGCATCAAATAAGAATGTTTTTTTTTAAAAACAAATAAAGAGCTCTTACAAATGAAACGACAATTGATAATCTTATCTCCAAAAGAAGAAGACTGTAGAAGAAGACTGTAGAAGAAGACTATAGCCTTATTATTTAAACAACAAAAAATAGTAATAACTGTAAATAGAATTACTATACAAGAAGACCATTATGCTATAAATTAAATATATACCATGCAATAAATTAAATATAAGCTTTTAATTTTAGAAATTTCAACGTTGGAAAATCCCAATAGCCAATTTTTCAGGGAAATCATGGAAACATACCAAATAGCTGAAAATCTTTTAAAAAAAAACTTTCAATTATTCCATATGTTTTACGTTTTAGCGTGAAATGGAAAATTTGTTCAGTTTTAATAATAGATAAAGTATCCAAAGTAACCAAATGTGAAATAGTGTGCATCAAGAAAAAAATATTTCTTTTGAAATCATGTTTGAAACTCTCTAAAATTAATCCCACATATGAAGATATTCTGTGCAAAATATCATCTATAAATATTAAAATTAACCCATCGCTCAAAGACACTCAATTTTTTGATGAAAGCAAACATTTGTACAATACTTTGCTAAGACTACTAGTAATTCAAAAGAAATATATATTTTTTATAGTAGCAAACTATTTTCATATATTTTAGTACTTATGAATCCATCCTATTAACCAAAAAAACCTATGTATGAGCCCACCCTATAAATAAAAAAATAATGTTGGAAAAACAGTCTAAAGAATGCAGGGACCTGGTCAATTATAAAAGTCATCTGCTCAGATAGATTGTCTAATGACAAAAGCCTCACAATATGGCATTAGACATTCAGGATTACTTCATACTTCTTTAGACATCTAGTTGAGAATATTACTGGGGCAGTTACCAGGAGCCCAAGTTTCAAGAGTAAGCATGCTTAAATAGATTGTCTATATTTTAACAATAATGGCAAAAGCTCTGCAATATGGCACTAGACATAAGGATTTTATACCTCTAATTGGACATCCAGTTGAAGATATTACTGGAGCAAGACTACCAAGCATGAGAGATGTACTGAGGAATCTATTTTTCCTCATCAAAAAGAAAAAAATGACTGTTTCTGAAAGTGATATCACATTTCATGATGCGGAACATTCTGGCAAAAATGCAGACTGCCGACACAACAGAAATTTAACATTGTTAAAAAGATTAAAAAACTGTATGAAGAACATCTAAACATCATGACAAACACGAAAAGAAGCAGCAGCAAAGACAAAATCATACAGGAAAGCTTTGGTGCAAAATTAGATGATTTGTTTGACATCAATCATGCTGACTCTATGTCAATGATAAAAAATGAAGAAGACAGGGAGTTCCTAAAACTGCAGAAAGAAGGAAGAGTAGGTACCATTGGAGGCATAGACAAGAAACTAGCTAATAAAGAAGAGCTAAGGAGAAAAAAAAAGAAAATAAAGGCCTACCACATGTCAAGAGAAGAAGAACAAGAAAAACAGTTTGAAAAGGTGACATTACCACCAGAAAATTCATCAACTGAGGAAAATTTAGATGATAATGATGAAGATGATAAAGTCCAACTCAGTAACAGAAGGTCTAAGAAAATCCCCACAAATGCGCTCCACATTAGATAGAACAAATACCAGAATTCAAAAGTTCACAATGATTGTTGCTTCAGTTTTGAATGAAGTTGGACCATCTACAGCCAATGTTGTATAGCACTGTGCATCAAGTGAGACAAGAACAATGCAAAAACAGAGCTCATCAAATTAAAGCTTCTTTTGTTCCATTAAAGTGTGTGGTACATTAGAATAGCTAGCTCATGCCCAAGAACTGTGCAACTTCAAATGATCTAGTGGATTGTCTGCCAATATAGCTGACTTCACTTGCTGATGGAAATCTGAAGCTGCTAGGAGTTCAACCTCTTTCATCAGGAACTAGAAAGGATACCAGTCAGGCTGTATATGATTTGCTTCATTTTTGGAATGCACATTCAGAGGTTACTGGCATGTGCTTTGATACAACAGCGGCCAACACTGGATGCAAAGCAGGGGCAGCAACACTGATAGAAGAGCTATTGGGGAGAAATTTACTCTGGCTGAGATGTAGACACCACATGATGGAAGTCTTTTTTTCTGACGTCTTCACAATATGCTTTGGATTCTCATCTGGTGCTGACATACCTATGTTCAAGAGATTTAAACAAGCCTGATATACGCTGGTATCTGATTTTAATCATCAGATTAAAAAAAGACACAGCACAGCCTCTGATACCATCCACAGCAGAGGTGAGATACTTCATCACACAACAGTTAGAAATTTTACATTCCAGAAATGATTATCTTGAACTTCTATAGCTTACAGCTCTAGCAGTTTGAACTGATTTGGAGGTAAGCTATGTTGCTAGTTTCAGTGATTTTTACTACCAAAATTGTAAATACATAAAAGTTTACATAATTTACCAATTTCTAGGTGACAATCAGAAGACCAGGAGCCTTCCATAGAGCCCACTGGATGCCTAAAGCCTTTTTTTCACTCAAGATGGAACTTCTTCTGAAAGGAAAGGAAACTGCTATTGGGCTAACTAGGAAACAGGTCAAGTCTATCAGTTGGTTGAATCAGTTTGTTGTGTCTGTGTATCAAGAGTCATGGTTTACATACAACACACCAGCTGATACACCTCTAAATGATGTGCTCCTGATACAGTGCCGGAAGGCATATGAAGACAAGCAAGTCCAAGAAGCAGGACTGAAAATGATACTTTACCATTCCTGGTATTTAAGCCCAGAGCTGGCATCACTATGTTTGTTCTCCCAGAAGATTGAAGCAATCCAGAAAGCAACACTTGTTAATAGCATGACATCAGAGAGGGGAGCTCACTTGATCAAGAGATTGCCAGCATGCATCGAGGACTTACAGCTGTTGTCACCATTCTTGAGTACGCTAGACTTTAATGATAGCTTCTTTATGTCAGTCCTGATACTTGGCCAGAAAAACCACCTTATCTTAAAGCAGCCAAGGTGATTGCACACCTCTCATGTGTAAATGATTGTGCAAAGTGAGGGGTTGCAAATTTCTGTTGCAAGTTGTTGAAAAACACAGAAAAGAACTTTGTTCTTCTAATCGCATTGATCTACTTCACATTTTACTTTCTTGTTTAAATACTTGTTTATTCTATATACTCTTACAATTTTAAATAATATGGCATTACATAATTATGCTATAAATTTAAGACAATTAAGAAAAAAAAAAATTATTGTGCAAAACATGTCATTTTTGATATTTTGTAAAACTAGATGTTGTTTTTAAGGGATCAGTTAATATAATGTGATTGGAAAAATATTTAGAAATAGAAGTTAACTGGTATGTTATATTATTTTGAAAGGGTATGCAATATGATTTTCAAACATATTTTTTGGAATACTCTAATGTGGAAGTAGATTACAGGAAGTGCTACCAATCTTGAACTTATGGGGTTTGATACCTTTAAGAATCAAAGTTCTTAATTGTGCACCAAATTTTTACGTACTATTTCCAGAAATGAATTTTTTTCATTTAGATGATTTTATGAATGAAAAATAGCCATTAACAGAAGTTATAAAAGTATATATACTTCATATATACTCTACATGCATAAAGTATATATACTTCATATATACTCTACATGCATTAAGTATATATACTTTTATATATACTACTGTACTTTCAGAAAATTTATTATTTTAAAATTACATCTTTTAACTGTCAATTAGCTATATCCATGAGTAGAGATTCTAAAATAATCACACTGCTCTATTTATCTATTGTTTAACTTATTTTCAGAATGTGTTAAAAGTTGAATATTACATGTAATCAATTTTCATGATTTATTTTATACGCTTCATTTTTACTTTAAATTGACTGCAGAAATAACAAAGCAACATGTTAGTTTTTTTAAAATTTAATCTACTGCATTTTTATAGTTTTGTAAAGAGATGTTAGCATTTTGGTGTAAAGACATGTTAGTGTTATGGTATGTATAATCTTTTAATGATCTTGTAAAGAAGATCTGAAAAACCAATAAGGGATGTTTAAATTTATAGCCATTTATTGGATTTTGCTGTAAAGTAAGATATATACAAAATATAATAGCTACAATCAAAATTGCCCAGTCAATATGATAATTTACTTTGAACAAATTTGATATATTTTCCTGCTTGAAATGGAATTAATAGCTTGCTACAAACATCTACAGAAAAAAACACATTTTCCTTATAAAAATAGAATAAGTAAAAATTTTTCATGGTGCTTTAAATGAAAATCTTCATCTATAAAATTCAGTATCAGGATTTGTTCCAAAATGGCAGAAAATTACTTTTAATTACTTAATTTCTATTTACAGGACCACCAATCTTCCATAGAGAGTATGCAGTGACACCATGGTTGCAATCCTCATTACCAGGATGGACAGCAAGTCCTCTGGGGGATTTCATTGTTACTAGCTGCAATTACATTTTTATTGTAAAGAAAATTGATACGCTTCCAGGTTGGACACCAAACCCTCTGTTTTGTATTGAAAGCTTAGTTTCTCTCATCATGTGAATACCCTCTATGGAATAATATAGAACCTATTGCAACAGCCACAACATAACGAAAAACTTCTATTTATAAGCATATCAATTTACAAGCATATCAGTTACTGAGTGTGAAAAAAAAAGTTCATTGCAGCTTTCAAACAAACTACAAAAGTGATATACCTGGTTATATGAATATTAATACATACAGTAAGTAATATTAATACAACCAGACATGCCAGAAACTTACAAGAAGTTAAATAAATCATATAAGAAACTTAAATTTCAAGCTGTTTTAAGACAAATACAACAAGTACACTACCTACTTCATGAAAAAATGTTTAGGAAAAAGGAAAGTGGGTAAGAAATTTTTATAAACTTGTTTTAGTAGCTTTTCAGTAGTTTGACATTTCTAGGTATCATTTTAAGTTTAAAAATGATTAACATTCTCATTAGGCTTGCACTAAAAAAATCCTTCAGAGCAAGTTACTTTGTAATAGTGAGTTATTTTGACTGAAATGAAAGTATAAACCTTTTCCCCAAAGATTTTTATCAGGTAATGTATAGTAATTTGTAACTAAGTATTAGTAACTTCTTGCTTACTTTTGCCTCTGCCAGCCATTTTGATGAAAACCAATCTCTTAACCTATCAGAGCATTTCCACACATCACTTTTTTCAAGCTTTTGAGCAGATTCTTGCAAAGTTTCTTCAGTGTAAGACTCAGCAATAGAAACAAATCTATCCATTAAATTTTCATCTGTTCCCAGGCTCTTTAGGTTCATTGCATCATTCAACCAGGCCATCCAAGCATTGTTACATGTAGTTTCAGATATATAAGCAAAACTATCTGTCAATGAAATAAAAAGTGAAAAGTTCCGGAAATAAAAATTCATCATCAATAAACACTCTAGGATGGTTATAAAACAATAAGCCAAGGTGGATTTTAATATTGGTAGTGACAGCCAACTCTCAGTAGAAAAAAAACAACTTTTCATACTACATAAACACCGAATACGTAATGTATGCATACGAATATGTAATGAAATTAAAGAGGAAAAGATGAAATATATAGGTAAATATATATACCAGGAAATACTTCTTCAACAACAGATGAAAACTCTTCACAGCATTCCAAAACAAAAAATTTTGGTGACCAATCTGAATTCCATTCCAAAGCTTTTTGCAAGCCATACTTAATACCTGATTTTGAACGCGATGGTATTATAAACAAAAAAACCAGTTGGTAATCTACATTGGTTGCCACAAATATAGCATATAAAGGGAAAGGGATACTCTGAAATTTGCTTGTAACTTCTGCAAAAATAACTTGCCTGCCATACCTTTTTAAAAGTCTTTGTTGATTAGTAGTTTGAAATGCAAAAATGTTTTTTGATTCTATGTTTGAGTTCATACATACTTCTTTATCTTCCTCAATACTCAAATGTATAAGACGCTCATCGTGATTATCCTGAGTTTGAAATCAAAAAAAGGAATAAGTCATTTATCTAAATAATCAAAATTTACTTTATTCCTCTCAATGTTTTTCTACCTACATTCTAATGAATTTTAACCATTCGAAAAATGTGTAAAAGGAAAACTTTTTAATATCAATATTTATGATAAAATAAAAACAAGAAGCTTTTCTAGAAATTATTTTTATGCTATTAAGTGATAAAACAGGTTTACATAATTCCATAAATTAAAACCAAACAATTGCAAAAGAGAAAAGCTATAAAATTTACCTGCAAATGTTTTACAAGTTGATTAAGTTGAATGACATCTTGTGCTGATAGTTTACTAAATAACCTAAACTTATAAATATAATTAGCAATATCTTTATCGGTTGGATAGTAACGTCGACGGTTCTTTAATGGAGGGTTGTTATCTAAGATAATAAAATAACTTTAAATAGTTAATACCAAAAGAACTAATAAAATACTTAGTATTTACAAATTTTATAGAACATTTTTAAAAAATCAAATGATACAAAGTATCCTAATTAAAAATTTATTTCTCAACATATTAACCTACAGCCTTAATATTCAAACAACAAAAAGCCTACAGCCTTAGTATTCAAACAACAAAATAATTCTAATAACTGTAAATAGAAATACCACACTAAAAGACCATTAAATTCAAAAAATGCTATAGATCAAATATACAAGATTTTAATTTTAGAAATCTCAACTTGGGAAAATTACTCACTAAAATTTCTTTGGGTAAGTTAAATCACTCATCATAGGTTTATAAAAATAAGGTAAATTGTTCACAATGGGTCTGAAAAAAATTTAAATTATCCTTCAAGAAACTAAATACTAGAGAATCAATAAGATCCTTCAGACTTAAAATTTTACCTTGAAACAACTCAGTTTTTACATATTCCTCTAGATCATTCTTGATAGACGATAGCAATGTATGATCTCCATAAATCCATGTCAGCTCCATAATTTTCTCCCTTATAATTGGATCAATTGGTTCTTTAACAAGAGTATTCTGCAAAATAATAGAATATTCTACCAGTATTCTAACCTAGACTACTAAAAAAATCTTTTAAGAAAATTATTTAAAGTTTCCTAATATAGTTACCATATTTATTCATTTTAGACTGATATTTCATAATCTCCAATAAAAAAAAAAACGGAGGGGATGCAAAAGTTATTGAGGTTTATTGCAGAGTTTACTTTAAATGTATTAATAATGTCATAGGTTCTTCTTGTATTATTTTTTATATTGCTTTTGTATGATGATGCTGATCTTTTCTGATGTTTGATAAAAAAAAATTTGTTTAGATACAGTAGTGTAGCTAAACTAAGAGGATGGGGGGTGGTGGTTAATTCTTACTTAATAGGAAGTTAATAAGTAATCAATCATTAATTTTCTAGATACTTTAAAGAGTTTTTTTTTCCATTTTTTCAGACCTTTTATCAGACAAACTGAAAATGAAGTGAATTGTGACCTCCAAATAAGCAGCACAAGTGACAGACTTTAATATTGGTAAATTGACCCAATTAATCTTAGCAATCAAAAATAGACGTTAATGTCAATATTTAAAGTGGCCTCCTTTAGCTTTGTAACATGCTCTGACATGTTTAAGCATAGATTCAACCAATGTCATGCATAACTCATGTGGGATGTCCAACAAAGTTTTCTCCAACTTCTCCTGGAGGTTCCTCCTAACTGGCGTGGTAGGTGTAGTTACCATTTTTCTATTTATCCATAATCAAATTCTTTTAATAGGGTTTTAGATCAGGAGATTATGCATACCCTTATATGACTGTTACACTGTTCTCAGCATTGAAAAATCAATTTTGATGTGTGAGCAGTTTCTCCATCTTGTTGAACTTTTCAGGTTTTCAGATTAAATTTCCCATATACTGTAGCAGGGAAAATCGGGGCCATTCATTAAAAAACCTTTAAAGAATTTGCTAGGTTATCTTATCCAATTCATTTAAGCCATTTGAAGAAGAAAAAAATTATAATACAAGCATGAAAAAAAAAGAGTGCGTATGGTAAAAGCATTTTTTCTAGTGTTTCTTTGGAGATGAATTGGTTGACTCAACCCATGCAAATGCTGCAACATCTGGTACAGTGATGGGAAATACATTTCAAGATTTCAGCAAATTTCTCCAACTTTTTTGATCTTTTGTACACAAATTTTGTAAGATGGTTCTCATCTTTCAACCATTTGATAATCACTAGTGATTTTCAATTAAACATTTCAAAATTTTACTCTTAACTGAAAATAATTTTCAATCAACCTTCTAGAGACCAGTGCAATCTATCTTTACACCACTTGTGTTGCCTTGATCTATCACTTTAGTTTGTCTCATAATTTTTTTTTATCCATTTTTATAGTTATTGCTACATTATTTACTAAGGTTTACCAACTTGAACTGTAAAAGCTAAATCTGGTTGTTTTTGAAAACACAAGCTTTATTTGTTACTTAAATACTACTCGGTGATAATTTGCAAAAAAAAAAAATTAGTAATTGCAAAAGACATCCAATAAAAATAATGCATCTAAAATAAATGCTGGTTTTAAAGAAATGCACTATAACTTTATAAACATACAATGCTATTTAAACTATGACCATTTTATTAACTTTAGTCAAGTTATACAACTTCCTGAAGATAATTAAACAATTTATTAAGAACAAAAAAAAAATCAATATCTTGATCAATATAAATTTTACTCAAAAAAAAACTACTAAATATTTTATAATACATGCATGCATTTAGATGTAATGGGGCAGATGTATAGGAATAAATTCAACAATACTTATGCAAACCATGGACAAATTTTTACCCAATAAACATTTGAAAAACATATTTAAGCAAAAAACTGAACCTCTCCAATCTCATGATTGCTATGGTCTGAGATGTCTGGCAGTGTTCCGATGTACTCAATAATATGTCCTAGTTTACCCTCACAGGTTTGTAGTGCACTGCGTAACTTTTGTGAATTTTGTGTGCGTAAATACTCTGAATTATGTGAAATCTAAAATTAAGTTTTATATTTAATAGTTATGGTAAAAATAGATTGAACAAGGTAAGTAAGTTAATAAATTAGCAACTCTCTAAATTATCATTTTGATAACTATTTAAATAAATTTATTTTATTTTCCTTTTTGTTTATTAGTTCTCTTTAAACAACAGCAGATAATTTTTAACATAGAAGCTTTGTTTGGGATGAGAATAAACCCAATTGAATAAAAAAAAAAAACAAGCAACTTTTGAAAATAAAATAGTCTTTGAAAAGTGTTTGAAGAAAATAATCACCCATATAAAAAGAAAAACTACCTTATACTGTGGAAACTTAGCTATTTGTTTGACAAATATTTTAGCAGAGCAGCCTTGCTTTTTGGTCATTCTTGATCTGTGCTTTTTAGGCATATGCTATAACATAGAATACAGAATAAATCATTTAATTATCAAACCTAATTAACATCATGGTCATTATCAACATGATGATGATGATGATCATTATCATGAGCATAATTATTACAACATAACCATCATTTAACAAAAATTTATTATCTTAGAAATTGAACTACAATTCACCTCATTAACATGGGGAACATCTTTCAACCTCATTTTACTTCTTCCTAAATGGCACATGTATGCCTTTTCACCAATATAAATGAATGGCACACCCTGAAATGGAATCTGTACTGCACATTCCTCAGTACTTGTAAGATCACGGGACTGCCAATGAATGCGGAATTTTGAAGTTATATCAATGGAGGAGACTGAATAACAGAAAAAATTTTTTTTTCTAGAACAAAGTAAAAAGTTTGTCACTGAAAAAGTTTTTATTCAAACAATTTACCAGTTGAACCGTAAGCCTTTGTTTTCTTAGCAACAACAAAATGTGAAAAAGTGTCTTGTGTATGAACACGAATAAGGTCTTCTACTTCTTTTTCTGTTGAAACACAGAAATATTTTCCTTTGATTGATGAGGATAGTATTGAAGTTGGATTCGCTTTTGTACTTGAAAGGTTGCTACTTGAGAAATCCAAACTGTCAACAACTCTCTAAGCAGTAATAGTCATAATAAAAAAATTTATATACTTAGCAACTCTCACAACAAAGTTGACACACACAAAGAAAAAATATTAGCAAATAAGCAATTGTAACATCTACAGAAATTGTGACACTTGTACTAAACTGTTTACCTTTGTACTTTCAAGGTAAAAAAGAAAAAAAATAACTTTTAAATTTAACAGAATCAAAAATTATACTACAAAAATCTTTTACATAAATTAAACATTTTTGCTTGGTAAATTAAACTTAAAGAAAAAAAAAATCATATTTAAAAAAAAAAACTTTTAAGAATAAAACCAGTGTTAGAATTTAAATATATACCTTTAACAAAAAAACAAAAAAACAACCTGTTTATTATCAATTGGCATCACCATTTTATTGTAATGATTGACTGAATGAGTGGTATCTGATTTTTCAAAGTCCATAACATCCATTTCACATACACTGGATGGAACACTATCACAGCTAATAGAATTAGCTGTAATGACAACATTTTCCATAGCACTTAGTTTTGCAACACTAGATATCATTTCTGGATTTGCTTTATTTACTTGTAATAACTGTTTCTCATTCTCATTTTCATTATAAGCTTCCTGAAAATAGATGTGACTAACTTCATTAGAAGTCATAGCAACTTCATTAGAAGTCATAGCAACTTCAGTATTTGTTTCTAACATTTTATTACTCATGAAAACACAAAACGTCATACTTTCTTGGGATTTTACCTGAAAGAGAATTAAATTAAAAAATAAATATTCAAAACACATATATTTAGAAAGTAATAAACATTTTATGTAGATAATTACCAATTAAGGTTAATTTGAGATGTATTATCAATAATGAATAAGGTTGGTACTGTGATTGTTTTTGGGAATAAGTTTTAGTAAAAATCTCTCCTTCTTTTTATAGATAAATTATTTACATTTGTGTAAACAATTTCAAAAGTTATGAAATTTTACATTTTATTTTTGTTTATCATTAATGCATAATAAATGAGTATTTGCATATTCTAGATAAAATAAAAAAAGGCACCCATTTTTTAATATTTTTCTTTCTGTATGGGTTATGCAATAAGACAAATAAATAAACAGAAAAAAAAACAAACAAACCAACATGTACAAAGAAGACTAGTATTTGCATATTTATGTAAATGCTATTTATGGATTACATATTGCTCGACATAAATTTTACATTTTAAACTAATATACACTTACCAGACGGAATATTTTTTGAAAAATTCCATTTTTGTACTCTTAACTACTTTCGATAAAAGACAGTACTTAAGCCTAATTAGTTTTTTGTTTACACCATTAAACTGTAGTTATTTGTTCTTACTAATTATCTGATTTATCAATTACAAAGTATATGTACTTAGTATGTATATGTTCGACTTAAGAAACGATTGACGAAATTATCCGCGATAACGCATGCGCAGAAGTAGAATTTCAAATAGTCAAAAATAGATTTTCCTCTGGAACCATAAGAGCTTATTTAACTAATGCAAATTAAGTCTTCTCAAAGTAAAACTATTTTTAAAAAATAAAAAGTCGATTGCCATAAAAACGATTTTACTAAGGCATTAGTATTTGCTACCACACTTGCTTATAGCAAACGATGCTTAAAATCACTTTCAACAGTTGTCACTAATGTTCGAAAACCGTTATTTAATAACGAAAGTAAATTAAGAAACTACAGTTTAGATGTTGGAAGGTATAATCATAGGGAAATTAGCACTCTCCCTCCATCATCATCCACAGGGAGACATATTTAATTCGATTTTTCGAAATAGATTTTATTATCTTTGAAATTTGGTGAGTAAAACACATATCAAAATACATTTGTAGTCTTCGACTAATGTAAATCAAAATGTATAGGTTAAACATAAGAAATATTATTTTTCTTCATTTTCATTCCAATAAAAAGCTATTCGATTAAATTTCCCATATATTGTAGCAGGGAAAATCGGGGCCATCCTTAAAAGAATTTGCTAGGTTATCTTATTCAATTCATTTAAACCATTTGAAGAAAAAAAAAAATTATAATACAAGCATGAAAAAAAAATACAGAGCTGAGAGAGTTAGCATTTGAACAGAAACCAAAAAATTGAAAATACCAAATACTTGGACTGAACTCAGACGTGTAGGTTTTATGAAGAGACATGGTGATAAGCTATCTATGCGCACACCAGAAGCAACATCTCTTCATTGCATTCCTTCTTTCAGCAAACATAATGAGAAGATTTTCTACAGTAAATTGGAGAAAGTTATGAGAAAAGGGTTTACTCGTGATTGTATATGAAACGTCAATGAGACTGATGTATTAATTTACCAAAAACTATTGTAACAGATTGGCAAGAAAGGAGGCTTGACAGTTGGAGTAGAAGGTCATCCGAAAGCAAACGTATGGATAACCCACGAAAGCTTCATTTTTTCCTTTAAACATCTTACAAAATACAGTAAACCAACTTTAGAATCTCCATTTCTTCTACTAGATAATCATAAATTCTACATTTCACTTCAATTTAACAACAACTACAGAGAAAATCACATCACACTGATGAGTTTCCCTCCTCATTGCTCCCATGAACTGCAGCCGCTCGATAAATGTGTTTTAGGCCATTCATATCTTTTTTTAACCCAGGTGTCAAGTGGTGTCAAGAACATTTGAATGCCGGCAAATCACAATCCATACTATCATCCCTTCCATAGTGAACTACAGGCTTGTTCATATGTTTAATCAAAAAACGTTCTGTCTGCCTTGAGATCCACAGGAATCTATCCATTTGATAGAAATACCATTCCAAAGGAAAGATTTTTTCATCTTACACCACCGATAGTCCTCTTCTTAAAAGCAGTGCCAGCAACACAGTAACTGACCCTGGTGAACATTACAACACACCATAAGTGACTCAAATACACTAGTTACAAATCAGAGTGCGTCCCTGCTTTGCCATTTGGCTGCCTTCAATTAAGCATACAAGAATAAAACCGTGACAAAAAAAGAGAATGAATATAAAAGAAAATGGCTTCCTTTTATTCCAATGAGGCGCCAGAGTAGAGAGAACATTTCAGTTACCTATAGAAACTGTTTCAAAACAGGATACACGTGGAGTTCTCCCATATTAAGTGGCTACAAATGCAACTGCAAAATCTAAAATAATTTTTGAGATTTACTTTAGCCACTTAAAATTATGGTAACTTTTTGATGTTTTGCCCCAGGGATGGATTAATTGTCCTAACTTAACCTAAGCATTTTATTACCTAATATTTCTGAAAAGTAAAGACTGATTTTATTTCACTTATTTATTGCATGAATGTATGAGTTGCATCTTGTTCGTTAACTCTGAAAATAATTATAATAATAAAATAGTTACTATAATAATAAATTAAAATAGTAAAATATTTATGATAATAAAATAGTTGTAATAATAATCTTTTAAACTAAAAATACTTGTTTCATTTAAAGTTAATTATGGATCAAAGTCCTATGAAGACGATACACATGTTTTAACCAGCGCGTGACGCAAACTACTAAAATGTTTCCAAACAAGTTTTCGACACCGAATATTAGGATGCAAGAATCATGAAAGCAATGCTAATCAAAATCTTGTCATTTTTATTTCTCGTTGGGGTGATCACTACGAATACAATAAACCCTATTTGTTTAGGTTGTTTTTCTAAACTCATTAAAAATACTTTAAACAGTTTTAGTTTTCTAAAAACAAATGCTATTCAAAGTGTTTTATTTTTTTTTTTTGTAACGGTTCAAAGTCCACACGCGCTTTTAGTCGAATTCTTTTCGCCGCAGTTTTAAATAAAAATTTGATAAAAACTTTGAGGATTGTTTCACGTTGAAATCTTGAAGTGGTTCTTAAAATATAATAAGAACTTTTTGATTCTATTTTAGACTTTAAATAATGTATTACTAAATATGTACATTCTACGGACTACGTAATATATGCAGAAAGCATATTTATATACTTTCTCCATTTTCTTAACGAGTGCTGAGTTTTGTTACTGTTGGCCACCTTCTTCTTTTTTAGGAAAAGCCATAAATTTAAGCTTGTTCTGCAGAGCCGGATGAAAATTAGGTAACGTACTTTCGACCGCTTCTCTCAAATGATCACCAGCAAACATATACTTTATGTGATAACTATATGAGTTGATACCAAGTTAAAGATATTTTTGCAACTATTGTAATTTAAAAAAGTATATTTACATCAATTATCATTATACTAATATTAGCAGACAATTATTATTTTTATTAGTACTTTCCAATATTGTTAATAGCAGCAGTGTAGATTTCTATCCCTAGATGAACAAGTACGTCATTTTTCCCTTGAATTCACATATGAAAATATTTATCATAGAATTTCAACTTTCACTTTGTTTTAAATTCAATATCAACCTCTAATCACCAACAGTATTGTAGTATTCATTACCGTCAACCGGGGTAGCTTTGGTCAGTTTCGGCAGTTTTTCTTAAACATCTCTGAATCTTATTAATTTTTTTACAGTTTTCTCTTGTGGTAATAAGATTATAGGTCTTGGCTATAGGCCTCTATATTTATTTTTTTAATTTTTTTTTTTACAAATATTTATTTCTAAACGCCTAAAAGAACCAATGTTACCCCAGGTTTTGGGGTAACATTGGTCATTTACTATTTATCATGTTTGATCAATAATATCCCTGCTATGGGGTAACATTGGTCACTTTTTGGAGTTTTAAAAAATCAACAGTCCTTAAACACTTAAAGAAACATGAAATAAACATTTAAATGAACAAAAAAAATTTTGCAACTAGCTCCCTGTTATTGTGCAAAAGTCATTAAAAGTCATTTTCTAGTAGGTCATCATCGTCATCTGAGGATGATGACACTTGTTCAACTCTTCGCCCTTTTCTTGTCATGGTCATGTCGTGGTAAGAGATGTGTTATTCAACAGATCTTGCGGTGTTATCGCCATCTTGTTGCAATTCATCGAAGTAAAGGTTAACATTCAATGCATCGATCTCGGCACGTGGAGGTTTCACATTGTCTGCCAACCTCTGGGTTAAATTGTTTCGTTTTATAAAAGATTTGAACTAGCCGTCACCGGGAACGTTGTTTTTGAACCGTGAATCATGGACACCGGATCGATCCAAGTAATCTTTCACTAGAAGCTTGATATCTATTGAAGTCAATGGAATTTTCCAGTGGAAGAGGGTGTTGATCGAAATTACAAGATGAGTTTCAGTCTCATTACTTAGACGCAACGGTGTCCCTACCTTCTTCAAATATCGATTTTTACACTTGTTTTGTAGTGTACCCAATGGAATTCCAAACTGTCGACTAGCCTTTCGCATGCTCATTCTTCCAGTTAAGCATTCTTTCATAGCATTGGGCAACGTTTCTCGACTGTATAAAGTTGCATATGCTCTTGAACCAGGCTTTCGCTTATATTTCCTCGGCATTTTCACCGGCTAAGAATCCAAATGGTTTAATAAATGTATCAGAAATGTCAAAAAACGCCAAAACAATTTCAATGTAGTCTACGAAGTAACTGTGCTATATTCACAAAAACTGTTGATATACCAAAATTGTTGATATAAATTGTTGATATAAATTGTTGATGTAAATTGTTGATATATATTGTTGGTATCCGTAACAAAATTAAAACATACGTTATCTTTGTTAAATTTTAAGAATTTAAAAAAAATCAACAATTGACCAAAGTTATCCCGGCGACCAAAGTTACCCCGGTTGAGGGTAACTAAGATGGATCAACTGGAAAGCAAAGTTTAATCTTTGTAATCACCATCTGATCCGACAAAATTTGATTTTTCACATTTTTTAAACCTGGGATCTTCTCGATAGATTTGAAAAATTCTCAGTTTCTTTTTTGCATTCACTGCACTCTTTTTCAAAACTTTGAATTTACAGGCTGAAAAATCTTAAGCCTTTTACATGTTAAAACCACTTCACATGTAATTACTTCATATGTAACCATTTCACATGTAAAAACCACTTCACATGTAAAAATTTTAAGGTTTTTCTTCGAAGGAGCTAATATCAAACGAGCTAGTATCAATAAAAATTACGTTCTTTATCAAACAGATAAAGAATAGAACATAAACATGCAAATACTACATGAAAAAGATACAGAAAATCAGCGATAAGATCTATAAACACCAAAGATGCGCTATTACGACTAACTTGCTCAAGAAGATAGTAGAACTCCTTAGCGATCTGCAACAAGTGGCGAAAAGATTAAACAACAACAAAAAAAATTGCTCATTTTGAGAGAGTCGTTGATTTGTATACAAAAGATTAAAGCTGCGAAGAAAAAAAAGCACTGATTTATAATAAAAAATATATTAAAAGTAGAGAAAATCCCGACCATAATTAAAAGTAGAAAATTATGATTGAATACCTCGAACAAACTCCTCGTCCTTTCTTCTTGAAATCGTATGAGAAATGGTCCGAACAAACAGAACACAAATAGTAATTGAGTTTCGTTATGTATTAAAGACTTTAAAGTTTCTTGGAGAAATCTGGAGAAAAATGTTAGTTTATATCTTTATTACCAACATAATTAATAAAAATAAATTCGATAATCAAATAAGACTGAAACAAATCTTAAAAAAATAAAATTAAAAAAAAAATTTCTACATTTTAAAAACAGTTCGCTTTTAAAATTCTGCCGTTAACCGTAGCGCCTAATAAGTAAAGAAAAAAAGTAAAAATTTAGCGTACCTAGGGAGAGTAGAGAACTGACCAACGGTAGCATGTAACCAGGTTGCGTGAAAAGTTGCAAGCACGCGCTCTTCATAAGAATTACAACCATCTTCATGAAAATCAAAAAACGACGGTAGTGCAGATGTTGAAGAAAGAACTTTATGTGCCAAATTTGTTTGGATTAAGTCAGATACTTTTTGGTTGACAGCGCTCAGATATGAGTTCTATAAGTTGCAAATACAGACCAAAGTAAAAAAAGAAGCCACTTTAAGACTGTCAAACTTGTGTTGATTACGATAAGTCCGGAAGAGATTACCATGCTTCGGGAAAACCCTTTTTTTTTACCCCAATAAAAAAGTCAACTATCTGTGGTATTACCAAGGTTTACATCGTGTAGTCTACTTAATTATACTAGAATTTTCTTTAAGAAAAAAGTCTGAGGTCAATTTAGACTTTTGAAACGTTTCAGAGAGACTTGTGCCTACAACATTAGCCAGCCTATCCGGTCCAGATTATGATATAGGCACATTAGGCACAGTGCCTACGAAAGCTACACGGTCTAGGATCAATTTCAATCTTTTAATTTTTCGTCCAACAAAATGAAAGGCATAAAAGTTTTTTCTTTAATATCTACTCAAACCAATTTTTCCAAATGAATACATGAATACAGCGATGAACATTCGAAAGAAATGTATGCACTTTTTAACGTATACAAGTTATCAAATCTTAAATGCAATTTTCTAGTTTTTTGTGCCGCGAATTCAAAAAAATTCTATTCAAAGTAACTTTGTAAAAGAACTTCAATGGAGAGTATTCCGAGTGATGAAAAGCGCTGTTGTCCAGGGCTTGAGAGAAGGCAGATTTTTTATTAATTTCAGTTTTGAAGGAAAAAAAAACGTTCTCTGCAATAGTTTTGTCCCTAAAATTATGATGTACATTCTTAGAATAAACTTGCAAGGTACACTGTTAGAACAATATACATAATTGTGAAGCTGTTGATTAGTTGAAATAAGGGCTTTAATCGTTTCAGTTGCTGCTTTCTTTTCAGCAAACATATGTAAGAAAAGAATAAATTCATCAGCAAATTAATTTATCCATGTTACGATAGAAGCATTGGATAATAGTGGTTACGAGTCACTTTCAGAAATTTCATCTAATGATTTTTGAATTTCTAGATAACTTTCACAAAGAACACGAATTGTGTCACATGAATAACGTGCGCTTTTAATTCATTTTTTGTTTGTTTGTTAACTTAGCCCATCCATGTTGAGGCAGAAAATAATAAATAAGTACTTGTCATTAAATAAGTACTTGTCATCATGTTGTTCAAGAGGAATGGACTGTATATCTTTCTACCACATTGCCATCACTGGTTACATAATGGAATATCGTCTGGTCTGTGACTAATATCAGGTGTAGAATCAATACTTATACCATAGTATTTAGCAGTTTTTGATTTCAGATATTAGATACTTTCTTTACCTCTGATGCCAATAGCTCAAAATTCATAGCAAATTGTTGATGAAAGTAGCACAAATTTCTCTTTCCTAGATTCAACTTCTTTCAAATATAATCTGCTAGAAATGGATCGAATTCTGCCAGTTTGGAATTGATTTGAAAACGTATTACTATCAAATAGCTTGCAAATATGACAGTACATTGTTAGCAGCAGCTAAAGAATGAGCCAGTCTTTCTGAACAGTTTCTCCACATGCCATATGCCTAAAAAAAATTCTTTACTTGCATACCGTTTCCTTTCACCAAACACTTCACCAGAAATACAAAAGTCAAGATTTTGGCATGAAATATTATCAGAAAAATGGTAATCATATGATTGATGTAGAGCTTTTGTAATATTTTCCATCGTTGTGTCTTTTTTTATTTTCTGTTGATTAGCATTCTGACTATTCCGAAGAAAATTTTGTTTTTATGTATTAAAAGCACTAATCTCAGTTGATAAATCAAACTGAGCATTCTAGCAGTAACTCTCCAAATCCTTATCTATGAATTTCATAATAATAGACCCACTTATTCTGTTCAAGATGTTCTAAGATTTAATTAACGAGTGATTAAAAGAAGTTGAATAGAAAGCATGGACACTGTTGTTAAATGTTGTTAGTATTAGTACAAAAATATTATCAAACTGAAATGATAAATATATGAAAGCTATGTATTTTAACATAATATATATATATATACATACACATATATGTATATATATATATGTATATACATGCATACATATACATATATGTATCTAAATATATATACATATGATAAATATATGAAAGCTATGTATTTTAACATAATATATATATATATACATATACATATATGTATATATATATATGTATATACATACATACATATACATATATGTATATAAATATATATACATATGATAAATATATGAAAGCTATGTATTTTAACATAATAAAAAAAATTGTGTTTATATCAACATTTTTTTTTATATTTTAACTTGAAAAGAAGAAAGAATTTTTCATAGTCAAAATCGTAAAACGTAAAAAATTTGTTTACAGCACTTTAACTACAGTTTCTCTTAATTCTAACAGCACCTTGTAAAGAAAAATATATACACATGGAGTATGTATACATTTTGTGTGTCATTCATTGAACATAGTTAAAAAAAAACTTTCTAGCAGCAAAAAAAAAAAAACCGTCCCAGACAACTCTCCCCCTTAGGAGTAGAGCATGTAAATAAATAAATACATACATACATACATACATACATACATACATACATACATACATACATACATACATACATACAAACATACATACATACATACATACAAACATACATACATACATACATACATACATACATACATACATACATACATACATACATACATACATACATACATACATACATACATACATACATACATACATACATACATACATACATGGTGTTAATTTCCCATTTCTATTTTTTTATTACTTTCATTCAATCTTTTTCCCGACCTTTTTGTTTGTTTTGAAATAGTTTATTCAGACTTACGCACCTCTGATAGATTTAAAAATATTAAAATGTTTTATTTCAGTTAGGACAGTTATCAAATCATAACAAACGCAGTAAATGCATTTGTTATTGTCTAGCAACTATTTCAATGGTTTCGTAATCTCTCCTAAAAAAAGGGGGATATCCACTAGGAATTTAGAAGCAATTTTTCTGAAGATCACATTCAGCTTTATTTAGCATACAGCTAACCCATTAAATAATCTTGATGTATCATGAATATTGCTCTTAGGAACAATAGTTATTTCAATAAAACATAATATAAATTATCAAAAAATTCTTTTTTGTGCAGAAGTCCAAAAACCTCATAATTAATAACTGTCAAACCTAATAATGCACAAAACACTACGGATTCTGGTTCTATGATATGCACAGAGGTTAATACTGTGGTGGCACTCTTATGAGAGCGTTACGAGTTACGGAGGCAATCTCTCCCGGACTTACCCTACAAGATAGAGCTAATATCTAAGCTAATAAAAGCGAATGAATTATGAGCGTCACAACACGAAATGTGTATGAGGTTATGAACGAACCGTACTTTGGTAAATTATCAATTAAAAAACTTATTCTTTCACAACTAAAATTTTGACGAGTTAAAAAATAAATATTTCATAGAACAATTTTTTATATTTTGGATTAAAATGAAATGAACAAATCTCGATGCAACTCGGTAAAATGTAAAAAAAACTAGGAAACACAAAAGCTACAAACCGGCAACGAAGTGAGCAAAAGTGCTGCTACATTTATCCACTCCATAGAGTTTGCTTTGATAAGTGGATAACTACTTCCGTCGCTGAAATCGAGGCAACAGTTTAACTAACCTTGCTAAATAAATGGCAGCCGAAGTACGCAACAAAAAATAAAAGTTTAACTTACCAGATTGTTACCACATCAATAATCGTTTGACCAACCTCTTCTGCCCGAATCGGTAGAATCATTAATTCAACACAAGTTGCATATAAAGCTAACGTGGTGGAGTTTGGAAACTCGTTGAACCTCCAATCAAACGAAGGAAAAGATGAACGGGCTTTATTTAAAAAGGTTGCTGATGAAGTCAAGATTTTTTTTTTTCAATGACGGGATTTTTCACGGCAGTTTAATTTTTTTCAAAAAATATATTGTAGAAATATTTATTTATACTATTACACTGAAAAAGTCAGACTAGGAGTACTGTAATAAAGGGGAAATTAAATATATGCATCAATAGAATTTTATAAACTGTGACCTTTCAAACAATTATTTTCTATAGCTTCGTTATTTAGAAAATATCTTAGGAATAAAAACTAAGGAATCGAAGGAAGCACGTTTTTTTCCAAACATGAAACTCGAAACGAGAAAGTTTTTCACAGTATTGGTTAAAGCAGAAACGAAATTGAAAACAAAGAAAACTTTACTATCAATAAAAGTAAAGAGAAATGTTGACTTAATTTTACAATTGTTTCCAAAAAACACAAACACTCTTTGATGGGAAAATCCGACAGTAGATTTTTCCATCAAAGAGTATTTGTCATTTGTTTTATTAAAAACAGTGTTTATAATTTTTTTATTAAAAAAATTCCAACATCAGCTTTCAAGTTCATCACTGTTTTCAATTCCGTTTCGCTCGAAAACGAAAGGTTCGTTTCGAGGTCGAAACGAAAAGAACTAGTCATGTAATTTCCAAAAACGCATCTCTATCGATCCTTAGTATCAAAAGAATCTGCCTTTCTACATAAAAGATTTAGTTGAAAATAGTTTTGAACATTTTAAAATATTTGCTCCTTAACCGTGAAAAAGATACCCGAGAGAAATCTTTGCAGAAGCTCTACGAAATAGTCTTTGTTTGGAGTCCATGCGTCTGATTCATTAGTGAGAAATTTTGTCATCTCAGAAGAAAAGATGCTAATATAAAAATGTAGAATATATGGAAAATACGAGGAAAGAAAATAATACAAACATAAAAATAATAGATAAACTAAAATGAATAGACTAAAAAAAAAAAGTTAAATTAAAAGTAGGTTTATCGCACATTTTAAAATTTAAAATATTATTAAACAATTTTAAACAAAATTTAAAATAAAAATTACTCTTTAAGATAATATACTCTTTTATCAATGATAAAATTATAAATATTAATGATAGGAGTAAAAATATTACAAAAAGTAAAAACACCATTAACTAAATTTAAATTATCTTTAAAAACAAATAAATTGAAATACAATTTTAAAAGAAATAATTTTACCTCTCTTGTAAGTCACCAGTTGAGTAGTATATGCTTGAGACAAGTTTTCTCTTAATATTCACATTTTCTCGCAGTTTTTTTTCATAGTAATGCAAAGTATTATACAAATACGTGATTGGCTGCTCTAAAATAATACAAATACCTATATTTTTAGCTCATTTATTATCATACATCTTATCATTACATTTTATATAGTGAAAAATTTACAGTGTCAGCGCAAATAAAATAAAATCTTGATATGATCATGATGAGAATGAAGAATCTTGATGAATCAATTTTCACATTCCTTTAGGATTTATTAAATCAAGATTCTACTGCATTAAAATTTTGACTTTTCTGCTTCAGTATTTCTAACTTTCTTGTTTTAAATATCACTTACCCAAAAACCTAAAAAGAGGAGAATATTCCTTAAGAATGAGTTCTAGCATACTCCATTGTGGTATTTCTATAAGTCTGTGAATAAGAATCTCAAATACCTAACATAAATTAACATAAATTTGCATAACAAAATAAAAACCGATAAAGAAATTAACACAGTTAAACACAACAAATTTAATGCAGCTCAACATGACCAATAAATTTAATACAGTTTAAAATAAAAAACAAATTTATGAAACTGTGAGTTTTTAAGCATGCTATACCGGAAGAAATCGCAGACAGATGTTTCCAAAGTAAGTTGGTAGATACTGTAAATTAGGTACAGGTATATTGTTTGCCTCCAGAATTCCTTCATAATAGAATCGTTCAGGAAATTGCTAAAAAAGTAAAATTGAATTTAAGAATTTTTTTCAAACAAAAAAAGGTTTAAACTAGAGTATCAATTGCAATTATATAATCACATAATTTCAGTATCTTAAAAAACTATCGAACGAAGTATAGGAATATGTAGCATTAGAATGTATAGATTAGAATGGAATATAGGAATATATAACAGGTGTTTAAAGATTGTACTGTTATACAACACACCCTCTCTGTTTCTGTAGATCTCCAATTTTTTTATTGTGGAGAGGTGGGAGTGGGAGCAAAAAAGAATTTTGTTCATTGAAATAAGAATTGTGTAATTGGTAAGATAATAGCCCTATAAATAAAAAGAGGAATCAAGATCTTATAAATAAAAAGAGGAATCAAGATCTTATAAATAAAAAGAGGAATCAAGATCTTAATGGAAAAATGTAAACTTTTTAAATAACTATTTGGACAAAAAACTTATTCAAAAATTATGAAAGCTTGAGGGAGAATCCTCTTTACACATATTTATAAAGAAAGCATGTTTATAAAAACAACATGCTTATAAAAATAACATTTGTAAAGATAGCATATTTATAATATTCCATGTTTTAAAACTAAAAATAGCCACTAATAAGAAAATTTCTCAGCAAACAAATTCTTTTTCAAAAAGAAATAGATTATTGGAAATTAGTCTTTAAATCTTTGAAAACAAATTTATGAGTGAAATCATCTTTTTCTATTTGCTACTAGCTCAATGTTTTACTTTTACTGTTATTTTAGTTTACTGAAAAAAAAAAGTTGGAGAGGGGTGGGGTAGACAGTTGTCCTCCTTTTCCTGTAAGCCCTTATGCCATTAAACTTAAGGGTGCAAATATTTTTTGAATGAAAAACATTTAAAAATGAACTTTATATATTATCATGAATACTACAAGATTAATAAAATCTATTGATTTTTAAGTAAAAGTAATGAGACATAATAGATAAATATATATATACTTCATGATATGCAATATGCTTTTCATGCCAATCAGCCTGAGTCCAATGTTGAGGAGTGTTCTAAATTCAAAACAAAAAACATCTGAACACCTGAAAGTAAACAAATAACATAACAATGGATCAAAACATAAAAATCAAATCAAAATCAAATCAAAATCTAAAAATGAAATTCATTTGCGAAAGACAAAAAAAAAAATAAATAAACAACCTCTGAGACAAATTTTTTCACTCTTGCTTTCAATTCTGTGGGTTGCAAAAGTAGCCATTTGATAATATAAAAACATATTTGAGAATTTTTCTCGTCGTGAGGGCGAAGAGCCTGTAAACAATTAACACTAATTTTATCAAAAATGAACACATTATAATATGAACATTAGGGTGATTCATATTGTAATAGAAAAAAAAAAGTTCACAAAAAGCATTCTCCTCAAGGTTGCCTGTGTTCCTTTATCACCTAGGATCATGTGTACTAAAAATTAGACTAAAAGAAGCAATTGTACGGGTTGCCATGTTTTATAAGATGAATCAACCATTGGTAAAATTTTGTGATTCTCTCAAATTTTGCAAATTTGTTTTTTTAATTTATATGTGTGTGTATATATATATATATATATATATATATATATATATATATATATATATATATATATATATATATATATATATATATATTAAGGTGGGTTGAAATGTAAAAAATATTAAGTTGGAGATCCTGTACATGTCTAAAAAGTTGCTTTTTGATGTACTCGTTTGAAAAAACCTCACTTTTTATTTTATGGACAGTGTCTACAGGTCCCAACTCTGACTAGAAAGACTACATAAATACCCAATGTTAGTGTAATGTATTGCAATATATTACAAATTAAAAATAATGTAAACTGTAACGAATCAATGTTAAACAGCAACAATACAAAGTTGTTTAACCAGACTGTTAATAAAATCTTTCTTGCTGTCTATTTTTGGTATCTCTAATCTGGATTTCTTACTCTGTAACACCATGCCATGACGGGACTTTCTCCCATAAACTTTACAGCTCGCAGCGCTAATGTCTTTAATTGTTCTCTCTACTGCCTGTGAATGACATGGAACATCGGGCAGTAGTATTGGATGTGTGTAAGTAAGTTGATCATTTGAAAGGTGTGATAGCATCGGAGGAGATGTAACATTACTCTGGTCTCAGTCAATCATGTTAATGAACGATGTCGCAGCCAAATTTAATGTTATATCCTTCTTATCAAAGACGCGAACCGGTATGTTACTATTAGTCTGCTTCTCTCTTGCTCTTATTATTTGTTCTACTGAAAAATGACGGACTTCCATATCACTATCACTAACTGCAGCTAACAGAATGTTTTCAGCATGTGCAAAGTAGCAGTTATTTTTGAGAACAGGACGAACCACAGCCTGATCTAATGCATCAAGCTCCTGAAACAACTGAACTAAGTAAAAGAAGTTGTTAGCACCATTCTGGCAAGAAGAATTTGATTTGATTTTGAACCAAGAGGGTCCGTAAAAGTTCAAAATGAAATGCGTTACTCTTCTGAGAGGTTCAGATGCCACCTCTCTAGACATGTAGAGACGCAAAATCCTGTTGGCTTTCGTCAACTACCGAGCATGACTTATATTTCCAGGTAAACTCTTCTCGAGGAAATCAATATCTGTAGAAGCCTGACGTCCACGCTGTACTGCTAGACATGCTTTCAAAAAGTACAGTTGGTCTGTGCTAAGATCCTTCTTGACAGCTTCATCACAATCAGTCACCTTACCAGTAATGGGCAAATAATTAACGACAGGCAATTCATTCGGATCATATTCTAGAGCTGAGCTAATTGTACCTGTCGATGTGGAAGGTCCTGTAGTTTGAGCAAAATCCAAGCCTGCCAAAAACTTTCTAAATGGCAGCTCGTTACAGTGTAGAAGGCATACCAACCACTGTAATGGTCTACCTAAGTTCTCCTCCAATTTTCTTATGATTCCGTTGCTTTTACCTGTATTATTATTTGTGCCATCACCCACAACACCTTGAATGCTTTCTACGGAGTTTGTCTCTATAATAACTGACATTAACTCCTTTGTTATATCAGCAGCTTTACTACTTTCAGGAACTACATGATCGATGTATATGTTTCCTGGATACAAGACAATACTATAGTGTTCTACTTTTTTACTTCTTCTACAACCAAAACTCTCAACTAATGTAACGTCTTGTTTTCCATCAAAGCCTATACAGCACAATTCCTTATTGCTCTGCATATGTTCTTCAACAGGAGTATCTCTCCAGAAATTCCTTTGTCAACGTAGCTTTGAAGGATCAAGAATTGTTGCTGAAGACAACATACTGAGGTCTTTTAAAACAGCATTAACAATAAGACATGTATCTCTGTTGCTAATTTTGCATCGATCAACTGCTTTACATAATTCCTTGTACTTGTTTCTGTTCTGCACTGATACTGTCTCTTCCTCTGATGTATAATTACTTTCAGATGTGTTACGCTCATCCTCATCAATATCTTCCTCAGTTTCATATTCAACCTCTTTTGACTGTGCTTCATCACACACTAATTTCATAAACTTGCGTTTTTGTCTCTTTTCCAGTGTTGCTGTCGTTTCTTTGTCTACTCCACCAATTATCATATTTCTAACAGTTTTCTGGTCAACCCAGAAATCCCACTCTATCAATGGAATTTTATTTGGCAGTGGGCACGTGCATAAGTTCCTATCTCTAATGCCCGAATCAAAGCATTTGCAGGTACAAATGTCAAATAACTGCTTAAAAGAATTCAACTTCTCAGTGAACGTGTCTGATGTTCTTTTTGCATCTGAATACTTTTCAAGTGTATGTACTTTATCCATAAGTCTTCTAATCCTAATGATTGTGCTATTCACTTCTATTGTGGGAATACTTGCTTTTGAATAAATACATTTCACTCTGTCTGCTAAAATTGAATATCTTTCTTGCAAGCTAATTTCTAATGCTGTTTTCTGATTATAATAGAACGCCTTAATAACGTCTTCATATGATGGGATTTGATTTTCAGGAAGATCAACTAACTGTCCAAAAAATGGATGTTTAGTTGCACTTCGTGTACACATAAATATAGATATTTAATATATTTGTCTAAAATAATAAAAAAAACTACAACAAGTTATGGTTACAATAAATAAAAGCTGTTAAAACAATTTTTCATAAGAATTTAGTCAATAAATATTCCAATATTTATACAGACTATAATATGTTTAGCCCTCTCATAAATAGGCCTACATGTTAAACGAAGTGATATTTCTACAGTCTAAACTATAGCCTACTGTAGTATACATCTATATTAACCTACTTGAATTTTACTATAGATCTATTATTGCAAAGAAGAAAATAAAATTACAAAATAATATATTAGATATTTTGCTTGTTTCTAAAAAATTCAGCAAATGTTTTGTTGCTAATGTTGGTGACGTCACATGTAAATAACGTTATAAAATTTATTCCATTTCTTTTTTAGCACTTGTAGTTAGGTGCTAAACCATTTGCCAACGCATTTTAGTCCATGATTTACAGTTGGTTCGTATTTAGACTGTACTAAGGAAATGGTTAAAATACATCAAATAAGGTAAGGCTTTAATCAAAAGTTGGGACCCCTAAACATTTCATAAAAAATCTTTAAATATTATTTTCATACTGTACTGATGCCAAGACAACTTTTTATTCATGTACAGGAAAGATAAAAAAATTCGACCCACCCTAATATATATATATATATATATATATATGCTATGGTGTGGCTTGTTGGTAAACCTGCACAAACTCTGTTGACTGCCAGACTTCCTTCAAGAGGGGATGTTCTTAGGAGGTTGCTCTTCCATCATATAGAAGAGAAAATAGAAGTGAAAAAAAGTATTCGGGCAACAATTGAAGCAGTTCTTGTTATATGGGAGAGAGGAAGAATTCCAACTTAAAGAATTGACAATGCAGAAAGAAAGTTAAAAAAAACTTAATGAGGAATATCTGTTGCTGAAAAAACACTGACAATCAAAATTGGACAGCTGTCAAATGAAAGAAGGACTTTTCCATGCTGACCTTGAAGAACTTTTTGATATATCAACCAAAAATGCATCAGAAGTTATGAAAAACAATGAAGATAAAGCATTTTTACATCAGCAGCAAGAAGATTCATTAAGTTGTAGCATTGCAGGAATTGATCTGAATTTAACAGCTAGGGAGGCATGGAAACGAGTCAGGGAAACTAAAATGGAATTGAGGCGTCAAAGCAGTAAAGCAGAACTGATGGAAAAAACAGAACTCATTTCTTCTTCATCAGCAGTTGACATTGTGAGTGAAAGTAGATCAAGTTCCTCAGATGATGATGATGAATATCAGACTCCTTCCGCTTCCAGCACACTGAGCACAAGTGGTTCAACCAAAAAGAAGATGAAAGTTCTAACAAATGTTGTATCGTCTCTTGATCGTGTTAATATTTCTTTGTGATCACTCTCTAAAAGATTTATCATTGTCGTACAGCACAATCCGCAGAGAAAGGCGATCTGTTCGTGAAGCACTGATTACAGCTGACAAGGTTGATTTCTCTCCTGATGATCCACTTTTTCTGCATTGGGATGGAAAGCTCTTACCTGATATCACTGGTGGTCAAAAAAAAGTGGATAGAATTGCCATATTGTGACTGGTGATGGGGTGGAAAAATTGCTGGGCGTTCCAAAGATTGATCGAGGTACAGGTGAGCAACTGGCTGATGCTTGCATGAAGGCTCTTAAAGAATGGAAATTGGAAGAACTTGTTCAGGGACTGGTTTTTGACACTACATCATCCAACACCGGGTTAAACATTGGTGCCTGCACAATAATAGAGCAGAATCTTGACCGTAATCTTATATGGATAGCATGCAGACACCATGTCTTTGAAGTCATGCTTTCCACCATTTTCATGACTGAATTTGGAAACAGTGGAGGACCTGAAGTTGGAGTTTCTGAGAAACTCCAACTGTTTCCAGACTGTTTCCAGAAGCAATGGCCAGCAATCAACAAGGATGTGTTTACTATAGGGAATGAAGAATTGTATAACTGTGATTTTTTTCTTAAACTCCGTGAAGAAATGGTAGTGTATTATAGTGAAGCAATTAAAGGTCAACAACCCAGGGATGATTACTTAGAACTCTTGAACTTGTGCCTTATTTTTCTTAGAGGATCAACTACAACATCGGAGTTGAATGTAAAGTTTTGGGCACCAGGTGCAACACACAATGCACGTTGGATGGCAAAAGCTATAAATTGTATGAAGATCTATTTGTTTCAGGATCAATTTGTTATTACTGCAAAGGATAAAAAAAGAATAATAGACATAAGTCTTTTTGTGGCATTTATATACGGACAGTTTTGGAATCAAGCTCCGTTAGCTGAACGAGCACCATTCAATGATGCCAAGCTTCTTCAACAAATTCAAGAATATCCAAATCGTACAATTGCAATTAATGCAGCAAAAGCTTTTCATTGCCATCTGTGGTACTTTTCTGAACATCTAATAGGATTGGCTTTCTTTGACTCCTGTGTCGACAACAACACCAAGAGAGACATGGCAAACAACCTGAAACAACAGCCAAAACAGATATCTCTCAAAAGACTTGATGCTGCCACATTCAATTGTCACAGTACATTGTCTTTCTTCGTTACACAACACACAGCAGAATATTTCGATCTAACTTTGAAAAATGGCAAAAAAAAAGCTGAATCATTTTTAATAAAAGAATCTTTTTACAGAGTGGGAAATGGATTAAACATATCTTGAAATGAAGCACAAGGTTCGTCAAATGAAGTTCGTCAACAATTGCGTGGAAAGAGGCATAGCACTTATAACACCCTTCAACAAAAGCGTTACGAAAGATGAAAACCAAAAGCAGTTTCTTCTTCAATTGGTTGATCTTCACCAAAAGGAATTTCCAGTTGCATCAAAGTCTACCCTGATGAAGATGACTGTTGGATGATGAAAATGATTGATCTGTTATTGCCTAGTGTAACTACATAGTAGTACAGTACTATATTATTGTTTAACATTAAACATCCGCAATCCACCACATAATAATAAGTAATTGATAATAAATAATTGAAAAAATAATTTTTTTTTTTACCCTCATTCCGAAATGTGACAAAACATGGCAACCCCTAAATATCATCCGATTTGATTCAAATTTTGGAAAATAATTACTATTGTCACATAGAACAAGGGCAAGCTTGAGGACAACTAAACTTTTGAACCTAAAAGTTTTGCATCACCCTAATGAACATATGATAACAAAATGAACATATGATAACAAAATGAACATATGATAACAATATGAACATATAACTATGAATACTTTTTAGTTAATAAAAATAATATATTCAAACATATCTAAAAAGCTAAAGCTTAACATTAAGCAAACATTTTTATAGTAAAATTAAAATATTGCTTTGCTTTTCATATACTTTTCAACCATTTTAATTTAAATAATAATAAAGAATCTTAGAAGTTACAAAAAAAACAATCTCTCTGACCAAAATTTTTTTTTTCAATTTTAGTCTAAGACATAAATAATAAATAATAATGGTATTGTTAAACCTTTTAATGAAGTTCTTAAAAACTTTAAAAACTTTTAACGCATTGCATCAGTTTAGAGGTTATAAGTTTTGAGGTTACAGTTATGGTGATGCAAAATATATCATGGCGATCCAAATCAATATCATGGCAATGCAAACAATATCATGGCGATCCAAATCAATTGTCATGGCAATGCAAACAATATCATGGCAATGCAAAATTTTTTTTTAAGTGTCAATCTGACAAGGAAACAGCTGAAAACAAAATAAAAACTGCATCTCTTTGAAAGAATTTGCAGATTTTTTAACAAAACACATTGTGTAAGAGTGTATGCATTCAAAATGTTTTTTTAAGATTAACTTCAATAATTTTCTTTAACAGAATACTTAGTATTGAATTTATTATCAAAAGTTTTGTAACTTTAACTAAATTCAAATGCAAACTGTTTGATTACATCAAATTTGTTTAAACTTGCCAAAAAACTTTTATTAAAATATTTCATTTAAATATATTTAAAATAATTAACAGAAAACCAAAATATTTATTGAGAAAATTTGACAAGAGCAAGATTTCATTCAGAAAAGTGAATCTGCTGCCTAAATAGTGACAAAAATGTGTTTTACTTGAGGAAAAATAAAAATTAGTAAAGTTTGTACCCTACCCTATGCAGTGTTAACAGCTAAAAAAACATGTGGCATTATCCTGCTGAAATCTCAAATTCTGTGGCATTGTTTCTTCAGAATAAAAGAAAGAATTTTTTTCTGAAATCATCTTGTAAATAGCATATTTCTGTTGATCTTGACCAATGAATTGATTTCTTGTGCAGAGAAAATTCCCCAAACCATCACACTTCCTCCATGGTGTTTTACAATTTGAATTTGATCGTGACCATTTGTGACTGATTTCTTGTGCAGAGAAAGCTCCTAAACAATTGTACTTCCTCAACAGTGTTTTTACAGTTGAAATTTGGTACCAAATTTCAACTGTAAAAACATTTCTCATGCTAATAAGATGTTGTACAAGTTGTCTACCATCACTTCCAAAAAGATGAAATTTAGATTGGTCTGAGAAAGCTACTTTTTTTCCACTCTTTGATTATCCAATTAGGTGATCTTTCACAAATTTTGATTCTTATTTTTTGTATTGATTAAAAGTTTTTTAATACAAATATGGTCAAAAAGTCCCACATGATGTAGTCTTCATGTAACATCCTTTAGCTTGTGTGCCATTTCGACAACAGTTTTCTTGACATTTGCAGTTGATTTGTGTTTAATGATATGATCTCCTTTTTTAGATGTTTTTCTTGGTTTTCCACGGACGATCTTTCAAACATTATTCATAACAATACTTTAAAAAAATATCTTTCATGATTGATTTATCTATCGATGTAAAGTGAAGCAATTTTCACAAGAAGATTTACCTTCTTTTGAAAATCTTATTACACTCTAGCAAATTTAGATTTGTGTTTTTTGAGCTACATTTATGCTCTTGCGAGAACCAAATGTACACATGCAACATGTTTACACAGCAAAAAAATGTAAAAATCCTATGAAATCATGAAATCTATTTTGAAGCTTGTTTTTACTTCATAATTGTTCTTTCAGCCAAACACAATGATCCCCAGAAAAACTATGCACTAAATGTAAACATGCAACACTATCATTTGTAAAATGTTTGTGTTTTTAAGTATTTATTTTTTGATCAGCATTATTTGTTAATTAATCACAACTTTTACTAAAAATGCAAAGTAATTATTCTTGATCTTTGTAGATTCTACTGTGTCAGTATAAATTATGTGTCACATGTAAATATAGTAATTACATTAATAGATTCACAAACATAAATACTATTCTTTGACTATATTATTTTGTTTCGTATATCTAATACTAATATTTCATAATGATTACAAACATTTAGTCTTTTTTAAATTAAATTTGATTACAGAATATTACTAGCTGGAAACTTTTGTATATATTACCTTATTTTTTAAAACTTTGACCTTAAGTCACTCAAAAGTTTGTAATTTAAAAAACTTTGTAGAAAGATTTGAACATCAGTAAATAAAGAGAAAGATCCTGGAAAAAGAAAAATTTTGTTTTATGAATATAAAGAAGAATAGGTGTTATAGATAAATCATTGAGTGTCCGGTTTGCAGACTTGGACAGGACACAGGAAGCCATAAAAAACAAAACCTATCAGAATTTATAAATGAAACTTTAATTGAACAAAAGAATTTTGTAGACCTTGATAAACCATTCTGGTCACAATGTTGTCAGAAAGTAGGTAAGGATATCAGACATGTGAAAAGCAAAAGACTTCATGCAATTCAAAGGTTAAAAGATTTTACAGAGAGCTGTTTCTTTTGTATTAAAGAAGCTGGCTGCAATGAGGGAAGCACAGCACTGTCTTGCAACAACCAAGTTTTATTTTACATTTATTAAGTAAAATTTAAAATTACAATTTTTAAAATAAAAATTTCTTTTTGAAAAGATGGCTTATTAATGCCAGTTCTGTAACGAAAACAGACACACTGAAGACAATTTCTACCACCACATTTTTCAACATTAAAAAGAGAATAGATCTTCCAATGACAGATATAGAATGTATATAGAATGACTGAGATTGGAAGAAATTTAGAGTATGAAGATATTGAACCTAAAGCATCAAATATCATTAAGAACAAATCCTTCTTTCTTGAGAGGTATTGTCACTATCATGGAAACTAGTGGAAGAGGCATACAATCAAAGAGACCTGAAACCATTCAGTTACATCATTAGGGTGAGAAACAATGGTGGCTAAAACTCTTTAAAAGTTGCAATGAACATTTTTGATCCTGAGTCTTCGACAGATGGCAAAAAATTTTAAGCTTGCTGGCAATAAAGTAAAAATTTTGGAAATTGCACAAAAATCTTTGCAGCATTCAAGAGAGCAACTACATCTTAGGAGGATTAATTGAAATGAGAAAATTAAACTGAAATTCTGTGGCAGCAGAATTCTATAAAATTAACTTACTGACAGGCTAAACATGCAGTTGATTAACTGCCAGTAAATTAATTATATATATATATATATATATATATATATATATATATATATATATATATATATATATATATATATATATATATGCATACATACAAACATATACATACAAAATTTAATTATATAAGTATGTTAAATCTAAAAAAAATTTATTTGAGATAATTTTGGAGTTTTTTTCTTTTTTGCTATTAGGGACATGGCAGAAGTTTACCTTCTGAATCTTCAGTTAAAAGTCTTTAAGATTGGCATCTAAAGTATGCTGAAGACAGTCAGTAATACAAGAACATACAGATTTACAAAAATGCGATTGGTCATTGTTTACCACAAGAAAATTTTAACTTTTTAATTAATTGTTATAGTGCCACCTCCTAAACTAAATTTATTTGAACATGTAGTGACTCAGGCTACAGATGTGCTAATGGCCAAAAAGTATCAAAATTCCATGTAGAATTGTATACACCCATGTGTATACAATAAATTTTCATATGCCATATGTACCATAGTAGTGTGCAAAAGTACGCGGACAAGTACATAACTTGAGATAACTTTTGAATGACAAGTCCAATTGCTTTCAAATTTTCACTGAAATGTCAAAAAATTGATTACAATTCTAAAAACAAATGAATTTTTACTAAATCTAAGCAATCTAATCTTAAAAGTTTATTTTACTGAAACATGCGTGTGCAAAAGAATCTGGGCAGAAAAAAATACTTTTTTTTAAAAAGTGTTTAAAAATAAAAAAGGAGATTTTTTTTTTTTAAACACTTTTTAAGTTAAAAATGTTGTAATTCAAAATAAATTTCTTTAATAATTTGTCCCTTGGCATTGATTACTCCTTGAAACCCTTGGCATTGATTACTGCTAGATAGCAACAAGGCATTGAGTCTACCAGCTTCATAACCACATTATTGTCGTTTTTTTTCCCATTCTTGTTACAGAATTTTAAATAAATCATGTTTACTTGTTGGTTTTCGACCTGAAATTTGTTGGTCAAGCTGTTCCCATAGATGCTCAATAGGATTAAAGTCAAAACTTTGTGAAGGCCATTTGATTAATCTAACTCTTTTAGTCCTGAAAAAGTCTTTCACAAGGTGTGAAGTGTGCTTTGGGTCATTGTCCTGCTGAAATATCCATCCTCGAGGCATTTTGTCTTTAGCATGTGATAGCATAACATCCTTAATGATATCTTTGTACATATTTTTGTCCATTATGCCATCAATCAAATGGACAGGACCAACACAATCTCTATTGAAGCAACCCCAGACCATAAAATTTCCACCTCTGTCCTTTACTGTTGGTAGCTGGTATTTAGGATTGTTTCTGTGGCCTTTGGTCGATGAACATATCTAATACCATCAGATCCAAATAACATAAACTTAGATTCATCACTAAAAAGTACTTTTGAACATTGTTCTCTTGACCAATTCAAATGTTCATTTGCAAATCTCAAGCATGCTTTTCGATTCTTTATAGAAAGAAAAGGTTTCTTTGCAGGATGTCTTCCAAAAAGATTTGCAAGCAAAGCTTGGTTGTGTCAACACAACATTTTAAGGTTTTATAAAATTCTTTCATTTCAGCATTTAACAAGACAGCATTTTTGTGTGGATCATTTTTTACAGCACGAGTTAAAATTTTATCTTGTCTTTCAGATGTAATTCAAGGCCTTCCTGACTTTAGAGAGATTCTATTGTTATTTCTTTCCTTATGTCTTTTAAATATATCCGTTACTGCTGATTTTCCTACATCAAACTGATCTGCTATGTCTCTTGTAGTTCTACCTTATTCAATTGCACTCAATACTACGTCTTTGACAACTAAACTTTTATATTTTTGCTTTGTCATTTTTAAAATTTATTTGAAACAATCTCCTTTTTAATTAAAAATACTTTATGTTTTATTTACCATTTTTAAATGTTAAATAAAAGCCAACAACAGTATTGGAATTTATTTTTTTAGTTTTGCCTGGATACTTTTGCACGCGCATATTTCAATAAAATGAACTTTTAAGATTAGATTGCTTAGATTTAGTAAAAACTCATTTGTTTTAAGAATTTTAATCAATTTTCATTCAAAAGTTATCTCAAATTATGCACTTATCCGGTTACTTATCTGGCACGCTACTGTACACTTTGCATGTGCACCATTGTAAAAATCCTTACACAGAGTGCTTTATAAGAAAACCTGCAAATTTTCCAAAGAAGAAGCATTATTCATTTATGTTTTCAACTTTTTCTGTGTCAGGTTAACACAGAAATAAAATATTTAATAAAACACATAAACATAAAAGCTATAAAATATTTAATAAAACACATTAACATAAAAGCTTGAATTACCTACCAAACTCAATATTAGACGATCCAAAGGAATAACTTCATATTTCCATATGATTTCATTTAAATACTGGAATCTCTGCACAAAAAGAAAAACTTTCAAAGAAAGTAAAGAAACTATAACTTGTGAAATAAGTTAAAAAGTAAATACTTGTATGTTATAAAAATACTTCATAAACATTAAGAAAAAACTAAAACGAAAAAAAAAATTAAAATGCCTATTAAGCATCATTACCTTTGGAACTTGAGCACTACTTTGTGGGTTATTTATGTGTAATTTAAAATCAAATACCAAAAAGTCTGCAAAAAACTTGCAACCATTAGCTAGAGGCTTTGATGCATGACTTTTATTAGATATGTTTGTTAAAACTCTTAAAAAAAGTTAAAACATAAAAAAAATTTTTTCTTTAAAATAATAAAACAAATATTAAATACTTCCAAAAGAGTAGTCAACTATAAAAATGGTATTTAAAGCATCTTACTGATGACAGACAAGGGTAATTCTGTTGTGATCTAACAAAATTTTCCAAACTAAGCTAAAAAAAAAATTTAATTCTTAAATCATTACAAATATATTTGTTACTAAAAATGCAACAATAAGCAATCAGCTACATATTGCATTTCTGTTACCTATACTGACCTCAACATAAATCCAAAAGTAATGCAAACTACTGTATCACAAGTGTGATGTAACTATTAAAGGGTATAATACATAATATAATCATATTATGTACTGTATACTATAAATGCATTATTTGTATTTACATTGTGCTTTTTATATTATACTTTAAAAATGATAATCAGAAAAAAAACTTTTTTACATATGTAAAACTCATAATAAAGATCAAGTTCATAATGAAGTTATATGGTAATTAGCAGTTATACCAAAATTGAATGCTACATGATTAGCTCATAAGTTTCAGAAAATGACTACATCACTCTTACAGAAATCAAAAGAATAAAAAGAAGACAAAAAATGTCTACCATAAGAATATTTCAGCTTGTTCTTTTTCGTTGAAGTAGTTTATTATCTCTTCTTCATTCAACAATGCTAAATGATATAAACATAAATATGTTACAGGAACCTTTTATTGTTTACAAGGAAAAAAAAGAAGTGAGAAAAATTAAAAAGAACTAAATAAGAAAAAAAGAAATATATGTTAACTTATAAGTGTTATGTTTCTTTTTTAGTTTTGTCTTCGAAATAGGAAAATTAATGCGTGAAAAAATTAATGTGTAAAAATAACGAGAAAATAATGTGATAAAAAAAAGATAATTATTAACTTTGCCTAAATATAATGACTAAATAAGAAAATAAAATAAAAGCATAAAAAAGAAATAAAAGAAAAAATAGGAAAAGATATAAAAAGTAAAGAAAAGAATAGAAGAACAAGACAGGAAAATAAGTAAGAAAAAAAATAGAAAAATACTTTTTAATTTACGATAATGTTTCTCTACAACTGTCATCAGTGTTTTACCATTCACATCTTCAGCAGTAGCAGCAGCAGCAGCAGGGTCTTGAGCAAAAAGCAGACGCAAAGACAAAGGGAAAGATGCAAGAGTGTAAGGTGACCATCTATAAAAAGTTTAATTTAGAACAATTGCCAATATATAAAGATCAATATTCATTTGGGAAATAATCAACTGCATCTTAAAATAAAAACAACAAAAAAAAGAATAATTTAACCTGTAAGGTGTTAGTTTTAGAGATTCTTTAACAATTGATTCGCACCAAGTAAATGGCAATGAATCAGCTCCTAATACAATTATATAATATGGTGTATTTATTAAAGGGCATTGTGTTAGACAAAAGGTTGTTAATAATTAGGAGCATAGTTGGCTGATATAGAGCATGTTACAAAACAAAAGTCTAATATATTGGTTTAAAAAAAAAAACAGCCTAATACGAACACAAAGAAAATTCAGCACCCTTTAATTGTTAATTACTCAAAAACTACTTAATAAATTTTTTTGCAGAAGGAAGTTAATGTGTTGCTATTTGATTGTACTGGTGTTAATTATTGCTTATCATTGTTATCAGGCTAAGATAAGTTAAAAACAAGCTTTACAACTTTTTTTTCTTTAAAGTCCTTCGTTGTCACAAACTGACATTTTAAAATTGACTGGTGCTGCTAAATAATTAGTTAGATTTATTTTGCAGTGATATAAATAGACTATTGAAAGAAAAGCAGGAAGTGGAAAAAAGAAAGGATTTATATATAAATATAAATCAAAGCCATTTACTCTATAAAAGCAATTCCATGTCAGTTGCAGAGAGACCATTCAGCAAAATTTATATGCAGCCTTTTTAAGATATGCTTTATATTCTTCAGATTTAAGTACTTTTCTAAATGATAGGATAAGTACTTAAATCGGAAGAATATAAAGCATATCATAAAAAGAAAACTCCAAAGCAATCAACTGATGGATGTAAGTTATTGGTCAATTATAAAAGAAATCCTATTGAAAAACAAGAAATTAGCATCAGATGAAAAAGATTTTAAGAAAAAGTGGATAACAGCTTCAAAAAATGTAACTCAAAGCTCAAAGATCCAGGAGATGATGTCAAGTACTTGCAAAAATGTTTGGTTTCTAAGTGTCCAATTAAAAATGTAAAAAATGATTGAAATAATTTAATTACCTTCCTTCTGCAAATAATTAGAAAAATCTGTTAAGAAGTTTTTGAGTAATTAATGATTTAAGGGTTTGTGTTCAACCAATATATAGGTACCCAAAATCAGTCTAATATATTGGTTGGCAAGAAAGTAATTTAAATTTTTCTTTTAGCATTTAATAGCTTTTCTTGAACAAATTAAACAGAATTGACTATTTGATGAAGCAAACATTTTAGAAGAACAGTAGAAAAAATGAGTAACAACAAAAATATGAAAGTTCACTGCTTTGTTAAGTTTAATTTTTAAAATTTCTTTAACTCATGCGAAAGTGTATTAGTCAACTATATTTTCACATGAATCACAGAATTAGGAAAAGAAAAAGCAACTTAAAAATATTCATATGTTTTGATGTCATTCATATGATAGTGACAAAATCATACTTATAATGATTTATAATGTCATAAAATAATCTCATAATATGTTATAAAATATTTTTGTGGTTAAAAAAAAATTTTTATGACATTATCCACAGAAAAAATTTATCAACCAATTGTCAAAGATTTGCCTGTCCTCAAAATATACATCAAACTTTTTTTCAAACATCAAACGTTTAAAAAACAATTTTTTCAAAACTATGAAAAAATTATCAGCATTTATATTTAATTATCAGCAAAAAATCATCAAACTTTGAAATAAATGATCAAAAATTATATTAAATTATATTTCCAAAACAAAGACACAAAAACTCACCAGTGACATGTATTGCTCTCGCTATGCTTAAAATTAAAGCTTTATTCAATTCTTCACAATCTTTTGAGAGAATCTGAATAGCATGCTAATAGTTATAAGTAATTTTCTGAAAGTTTTATGAGAAAAAAAAGTAGCGAGTAATCTTAATTAAAAAATTTGTATTTATCTTTTTATTTTAATCTTTAGACTTACCCTGAAAGAAAAGGTTTGAAATAATTTAAAAGCTTACATTAGAAGGTTCACTTGTGTATCTTTGAGATGAAAGTTGTGCTTGAAGATCAGATGAACCAAATCCCATGATGAGTTTAAGTGCAGTAATAACAACACTAAAGGATAAAAAAAATCATCATCAATATAATCCCTAACACCTTGTAAATTCAATTAGAAAATTGCTCTGCCCTCTAATGATGTTAAATTAAAAAAAGAAAGGAAAACCAAGAAAAAAATGAATTCTGGTACATATTAAAAAACATCTTTTTCAATATTTGAAATTCAGATCAATGATCGCTTAAATACAAAAGAAAAACTTTTTATTTTCATCGAATCAGATATATAATATAGCAATATATATTAGTAGCTTAATGCTTAAGGAAAATTGCAATATGAAATCACAAATATGCAAATAAACATAACATAATGACAGAGTTCTAGGAATTTAAAAAAACTTAAGTAAAAAATAAACTTGAATAAAAGTCAATAATAACATGTGACAATTAAAAATCCAGACAAACTTTAAACCGCTTTGAAATAACTTTAAATGGAACTTGCCCTAAGCCTATGTAAGCAATTTTGGTTAATTTTTCCCAGTGCATAGGAACATGCTCTAAGAAACTGGGGAGAAATCACACATTTTAGGGCAGTGCCCAGGAATTTTGTTGTTCAAAGCTTAAAATTACCCGCAATTACGCTTTGAAATAACTTTAAATGGTCTTAATTTTTAAACGAAAATTTTTTTTTTTTTATGTAATTTGAAAATTTTTTTTTATGTAATTTTGTCAATGAACTTTGATCTTTGTTTAACACAAAACAAAAAAAAATTGAAAAGGGTTTTTAGGAAACATACCCTTGGGGAGGGCTCTTAGGGGTCGAGTAGGGTTTGCTACAATCACTTATTACTGTAAAAAAAAAAATTCTGGTCTTTATGGTAAGATTATGATTGATATTTTACATTTCAAAATCATAAAAAACGTTTGTTCGTAGGAGGCTTGTATTTGAAAAACTGTACGTTCTTGAAAATTGAAAAACGTTTTTTTTTTTAAAAAAAGACCAATACTGCTCCTCTTTTAGTAAAAAGAAGAGGGAACAGTTTTCTCTTAAATTTTGTTTTTACATTATGAATAATTTTCATAATGATTCAACATGTTACTGGAAAGCATGGTAGTAAAATCCCTCAGCATCTTGGTAACTTTTAAAGGATACAAACTTAATTTATACATACCACATTTGAATCTGTGCTTTTTCTAAGTCACCAACAGCAACAACATGATGAAGACTGGAAATGAGGCTCATTCGATAATTAGATTGAATATGATGCAAGCGATAGCTAAACATTTCTAGTAACCCATGAAGAACACTCCATGCTTTACGACGAATGACATTTGGTAAAACTTGACCTGTAAAATTAAAATTTTTAAGTACTTTTTCTAATAATTTAGTAAAAGTTTGTAATACTGTAATAATATTTACAGCTATTCATGAAAGTTTAAATGATTGCAGAATTTTTATCAAGTATGTTTGGTTTTTGTTTAATAAAAAAAAACTGTAAAATGATATCGAATTAATTTTTTTTTATTTATTAAAGAAAAGTAATTAGCTTTAAAATGAATATGAACATATTATAAAAATTTTAATATATAAAATTAATATTTAAAGTGTTCTCCTTTGTTTTTATAGCAAAGATAAACTCGTTTATGCATTGATTCAACTAATTTCATGCACATTAAGCAAAGGTACCTTCAGCCAGTACTCACTCAAAAGTTGCTTCAAATGCTGAGTTGATTGAATTTCATGGTATGTCAGTTGATTGTCGATCCAAGACCAAATATTTTCAATTGGGTTGAGATCTGGTGATCTATGGCAACAGGGCATCACATTGAACTTTTTTTTCAAGAAATATTCTTTGATTGAGTGAGCAGTGTGAGCTGAAGCCCCATCTTGTTGAAAGATAAATTGCTTGCTTCTGTCATACAAGTGTCTGATTGATAGTACTAAACACGTTTTCAATGTGTTCTTGTAGGTGTATTGATTAATTCAGCCTTTGTACAGCTGACAGAAGCCTATACCTTTGTGAGAAAAACATCCCCAGATGCCAACCAAACCTCCACCGCCTTGTCAACGATGTTGCAAAAACCTGTCTGAATTTTTCTCAGTTGCAAATCTTTTGACATAGATTCTTCCCTTGCAGTTTACGACTTGAAAACTAGCTTCATCACTCCAAATAACTTTTGCCCACTGTTGTACAGACCAGTCCAGCCTTTCTTTGGACCACACTCATCGTTTACATTTATCCGTGATTGAAAGAATAGCTTTTCTAGTATTTCATAGCATGTCAGAGATGTCCTTGGTAAGTTCCCAGGTTTTGATGGTTTTTCGAACGCAAGATTTAAAAACGTAAAGTATTTTGCTTATTTGAACGTTTGTGCAATTTTTTGTCCTCGCCATACCAATAAATTGCCAATTGATCTCACTAGAAACTAATTTTCAACCCATTTGCACCCAATTGAAATTAATTTGGAATTTACAATATTTTAAGTTGATTTTTAATGAATTAAAAGCTGCCTAATGATGTTGTGATGAATTTTTTGATTGTAAACTACTCATTTTAACTTTATTTAAAAGTAAAAGAAAATTTTCACACCGGATTTATCAATTAATTAGCAAATAATTGATCCTAAATAAAATTGTTAACTATTTCCATTAGTTTTTTATTCAAGAAAAACCGAAGATTAGATCTTAAAATTCTGTAAACTTTCGTTTATAATACATATATAATACATAACTTTTTTCAAATACTCTTAAAGATTTTTGTTGATAAAGAAAAAATGACCGAACAAAAAAAAATTTTTTTTACAAAATTCACTCACTAATAAAACCTTTTATTCCTAACAACTCAATTTCCATATAAACAAGTAATCTGCTGTAAGTTTCAACTAAAGCTGGTGCCAATGGTAAAACTTGTTGCTGTTCTTGCTGTATTTGAGTTGAAGCTGCAGCAAAATGGTTAATTTTGGAAACTATACCATGGATTAAACTGAAACAAATCTTTGAGCTTTAGAAATATTTATAACTTTATAATTCATAAGGTTATGAAATACCATCAGATTTTAATGCAGCTTACCTCATTTTGGTATGAGCTGTAAGCGAATCAAGTAATTTCATGTCAAGAGGATTAATACTTCCAGATGCCAAACAGTTTTTTGGAAGTTTCACAGTGGTTGAATCATATATTTTGCTTAAAATTTCATTCAGCTGCTGAGGGAAAATATCTCCACTGGTGCTGTCTAAACAAACACATATTTGCTGCATAATTGCATAATTATATATCTTAAATATTTCTCTCATCAATTTGCTGCATAATTGCATAACTACATACTTTTAAATGTTTCTATCATTAATTTGCTGCAGTATACGTAATTATATACTTTTAAATGTTTTTAATCTGTTATACTTATTTTTAAAGGAGTAAAAGTATATTTCACTACATTCATCTTTTTTTTTTCCGTCATGATCATATATATGATGGAAATAAAATTATTGAAAAATATATGTTAATTTAATACTTACATGCATTACACAATAGTGCTAGTTCATAGCCAGTGCGATCATGGGGCTTCTGCAAACTCTCAGATAAGAATCTAAAATTTAACATGATTTTAACTATACAACAATATCTAACAAATAGAATAACTAAACATTAATATTATTTCTAGCAATTTCAAAAAGCAAATTAAAGTTTTTAAAGTGAGAAACAGAAATGGAAAAACAAATTTAATGCAGGAAAAAAAGAAACTCATTTTATTGGCTTACTCAAGTTGCTTTGAAAGAGTAGGTGGTGCTCCATATGAAAACATTGTATCAAGTTGTTGACTTTCTAGTTTAGCCTATGAAAAAACTATTTCATTTTGTGAACATGCAAGTATAATAAATTGCAGAAAGTTAAAGACATTTCCAGGATTTAGAGATCCCCATTTCCAAACTTTTGTTCCATATAAAAGTTACAAAATAAGTCAATAAATATCCTTAGAGATAAGTTTTTAAAAGTTGTTAATGATATTCATTTGAACTTTATGTGTTTTGCATGAATAACTGTGAAACTCAAGGGTTTAGGAGTAACATACATTTTAATACAATTCTGGCTAATAGCATGAAAATATAAAATGATTACAAATTTTCTTTTAGTTGTAAAATTAAGCATAGAGGGGGTTATGAAATATCATGCTTTTGATACTTTTTCCAAAAGGTCAGCCATCATCAAGGTTAATGTTGAATATCATGCTTATTAGCTTATGAAGGAGCTTAAGAAAATAAATTTGACTTTAATGAACTTAATTTATCTTGTAAACAAAAAACTCCTTTTAAATGATTTTGTAATTTACAGCTTTGCTTTTTTGTGAGATGAAAAACACCTTAAATTTCTTTTTTTTTTCAACTAAGTCAGCCATCATTAATGATAATGTTGTATAGTTAGGCAGTTGTAATCAGAATTTATGAGGATGAGAAACATATTAAGTTACCTTTTTTGAGAGGTGCACCCATATACAAGCCATGGAAAATGATGTCACATTTTCAGCAGTAATTGATATAGGAACTGGCAATGGCTGGAAGAAGCATCAACCAGAAAAATAAAAAAAATTGATTACTAACTGTAACATTTTTCAATAAAAACTTAAGAATATTTGAATATTTTAGTACATACTTCTTTCTCAGGATATAATGCTTCAAACAGCTTTATGATATGTGTAAATGCTGATAACTAAAAAAAAATTTACTCTAAAAAGATTAAAGCCTAAACAAATAGTTAAAAAATGAAATAAATATTACTAACATTTCTAATATCTTAACTAAATTTAAGTTAAATACTCAGAAAACTTAAATAAAATACTTGAGGCTCCAACTAAAAATAAATTTCAAGATCAATAAAAAAATGACATCAGTAAACCATTAAAGAAAGTTTTTCTTGTACTGTGATCAGAATAAGGTATCACAAAATTAATCCAGCAGCAGAAACTTAAAATTTATTACGTAAAATTTATTAAAGTAGTTTTAAAAGAATAGTGGTTCGAATACAAACAGCAATCTGGTTTTATTTCTTTTACTGCAATAACAAGAAAACTAACAAGTTGAAATGGAAGTTGATGAAGAGTCCATGCTTAGACTGTTTGAACTATAAATGTTTGTTTGGACTAACAATAAAAGCAGGAATTGTAACATGACCTAAGACTGGCAATTGAATGTATAATAAATGCCACATAAGACAGCAAAGGCTACTTGCTGTATTAGCCTGGTTCGGCCATAAATCAATATTTTAAAGATGCTCAGCCAGATGTTCAATAACATGATTCAAAAAATCTATTATTCAAAATTTTAAGTTATTTTTGTGTGTTCCTTTCGATAAAAAAAAAAAAACAAATCACAAAAAGAATTGTGAAAGTATTAACTGGAATAAAAGTGAAAAACAGTTAAAAATACAAAGTGTATTAAACAAGAAAAAATAAAGACTGAATTTAAAACTTGCTAAAAGTTAAAAAACTTGGTTATTTAGATTACTTTAGTGCTTGGATGTTGCACACTTCTGTTCAGTGCTGCCTTGATGACAAAAAATTTACAAATTCAATTTCAAATTTTACAGTTTTCACCTGTAAAATTTGACATAAATTAAAAAAAGTGATTTGATTGATTGTTTATAGGTTCAGCTGCTTTCTTGCTTTTGATGAAAAAAGGTAGAGAGAAGAAACCAAGAATTTCCAGTTCTTAGGTATCATAAATGAAAGTTGATTGTGCAGATTGCAGACTTGGATATTTCCTCATTAGTTAAATGTTATTTGTTAATAGTTCTAATGAAATTCAGATTTGTTGCTTATGATATTACATGAAAACTTTATATATACATTAGCACATACTATAGTATCATTATTATTACATGCCTTTGGATATAATCCAGACTTTCACATAAATTGGCATGATAAACAAATTAAACTCTGGGATGATATTGAAAATTCTTAAACCATGTGTAACAACTTGGAGTTATATTTCCCAGTTCAGCTGCTATTAAAAGCGTTTTGTATTATCAAAACCAATGCGCACTTTGTTATGTCTTTAACTTTGTTATGTCTTTAACTTTGTTATGTCTTTAACTACTTTTTTTTAAATGTTCTCCTTTTTACATAGCAACAACTTTACATGAAAATTTGCTTTGCATAAAAAACCTCATTTGCTTCACATAAAAAAACCACCTTTTCTTTAAGGCAGTACATAACATAATATCTTAAAAATAGAAGACACTTGTTTTTGTGATAGAAAGGAGTATGAGAAACAAAAACTATGGACTATTTTTTGCCTATAGAAAGTGAACCACCCTAATGTAATAGAGGAAATTGTTCTTCATGTTAATAACTGCCTGGCTTTTCTACAGGTAAGACCATTAGAGTGCTTTTGGGATATGTGGATTTGATGAAAAAAAGAATATTTTAAAACCAGAGAAAAAAAATAATAGATTTGGCTGTTTTTTTTTTCATATGTATATCAACTGTATGAAACCAAAAGGATGAAACTTTTGGAAAAAATGGTTTTACCACTAAGTTGGATTCCTTATGGCAAAAAATTGGAAATTTCAATAGAGTTAACAAATATAATCAATTCGATAATTATTTTTACCATAGATAAATGTTATAATACAAAATTTTATATCTTTAAGCAAATGAAATTTTTATGCATTCTAATGTGCAAATAGCTACTTTCTAATAATACTTTTCATTATAAAAATTTTAAAAAGTTAGCAAAAAACTGTATATGAATTTTGTAACTAAGAAAATTTACTGAGCTCTTTTGAATGCTGCCAGAGATAAACTGCAATAATACCCACATTAGTTGGTCCCTTCCTTTAGACAAGTTCTTGTTAAGCAACTAAAAAAAGCGGGTTTAAAAACAAAACTTCATTTAAAAACAAAACTTCATTTAAAAACAAAACTTCATTTAAAAATCATCATCAATTTTTTTTAAGATAAAAAACAAAAAAAAAAAGAAATGAAATAAAACCTTTTTATGTAGCAACTGCACCATGTGTGGAAAACTGGCAAATTGAAACAGAATAAAGAAAATTAACTGACTTGATAAATGTTGCCATAGCAACTTCAAAGAATTATCTCCATCACTATAATATTCACTTTTTTCCATGGCAACGATCATGAGATCAACAAGAACCTCCTCTAAAGCCTCACATCGCTGTTTCTGCTAAAACATATTTGTGTATTCATATTAAAAAATGTTTGAATAATAAACATCAAAATGACTTTAAAAATTTGTTTGTAATTGCTACTTAATGATTGCTATGAATGAAATGAAAATTCTAATAAATTAAAGTATTTGTAACAACGGTTAAAATTGTGACAGGTTTCCAAAATATCTATGACAAGTCTGACCACCAATCTAGTGGTAAGACTGCAGTAATATTAAAATAGTAAAATCTATTAGTTACTTAATTAAAAAAAAGTTAAAGCTTTTAAAGGCCAGTTTTTTGATAAAAAAATAAAAATACCTGTTTTTTTAAACCAAGCATAGAGCAGACAAAATCACGTGAGTAGGGTTGGGATATAACATAACGTATAAGATTTTTTTGAGGCTCTAATAGCTCCTAAAAATATATATACATAGTAATAAAAAAACTAAACCCACTGTTATATAAACAGGGGCTAAAATCAACTAACTTTTTCAAAATAGATAAAAGCTAATAAACAAATTATATACATTAACAAAATACTTACTTTTTTGTATGGAAGTGGCCCTTTTAAAGGATATCTTAGGGTAGTTGGATCTAAATTCCATACATTGGAGAAACTTGTATGCCCAATTACTGGAATAAGACTTGAGTGTCCTATTATGGACACCATTTGAGCAAGGGGTTTAAAAGTACTTGTAAATGAAGAAAAATCTTTTCCTAAGACCTGTAAATAAAAATTCAAACTCTTTGAAAAATAAATTTTCATTCTAATTTAACAAACCCAAGTCACTCTCAAAAAATCTTAATGATTTGTTTAACATTTAAACTTAAAGTCAAAGTTTTTATGGTTACACAAAACTAGAGTTTATTGTAAACTAAACATTTTGCCTTTAGGGTCACTATTTGGTATATCACTAAAAAGTATATCACTAAGGATATAAAAAACTGAAAATCTTTTTTAGTTTGGTCAATAACAAACTACATTAAAACACCAACAGTTATTATAATCTTGCAAAAACAAAAAAACAAAAACAATAATATTAACAATATTAATAATAACAATAATAATAATAATAATAATAATAATAATAATAATAATAATAATAATAATAATAATAATAATAATAATAATAATAATAATAATATTAACAATATTAATAATAACAATAATAATAATAATAATAATAATAATAATAATAATAATAATAATAATAATAATAATAATAATAATAATAATAATAATAATAATAATAATAAAAGTAATAATAATAATAATAATAATAACAATAATAATAATAATAATAATAATAATAATAATAATAATAATAATAATAATAATAATAATAATAATAATAATAATAATAATAATAATAATAATAATAACAATAACAGTAATATTTGTAATAGTTGTAATAATAATAAATAATAACAATAATAATAAGAACAATAATAATAATAATAAGAACAATAATAATAAAAATAAGAACAATAATAATAATAATAATAACAATAATAATAATTTATATAATAATAATTACAAAAATAATAATATCATAATAATAATTATAACAATAATAATAATAATAACAATAATTATAACAATAATAATAACAATAATAATAACAATAATAATAACAATAACAACAACAACAACAACAACAACAATCATAATAATAATAATCATATTCAAAATAATGATAATAATTTTTATTATACATTATTATAATAAAAATGATAATTTTTATCATACATATTTATATTAGAAAAGAGATTGGTGATTATTCACTACAAAAAAAACCTTCTAGAAATATTCGTTTACCTTAAGTATTTAAAAAAAAAATTTTATTACAACATTTTTTTGGGAGTTTTTTTTTTAAAAAAAAGATCTTATAAAACTCTATAATTTAGCAAGAAATGATCTTATGTGATAAAATTCAAAAGTATGGTTTTAAAGTGCTGATGATTGTTTTTCCCAGTGCAATATATTATTGGCAAATTATTGTAGAAAATTATTGTAGAAAATTATTATAGAAAATTATTGTAGAAAGTTATAGTAGAAAACTATTGTAGAAAATTATTGTAGAAGATTATTGGCGAATGATTTTTCTTAAAAATGCTGAAAAATTGATGGTGTTCTAAATAACTTATTTTTTAATTTTGCTTTATAATTGTGATGTAATAAAGTGAGCATATAATTATACAGATTATTTGCTCACTTTATTACATCACAAATATAAAACTTTATAAAATGACACTACTATAGCTAGCATAACTTAAAACAAGTATAATATTCTTTTAAAAATTCAATATTAAGATCAATCTGCAAAAACTAGTTAATAATTAACATGTAGATTGATCAGTCAATAACTTAACTTACCCAGTGAGGATGAAAGTTATCCACAGGATATAATTTATAAATCTAAAAATCATAATTAAATTTATCTTATAGAAAATCTTAAAGAAAAGAATAATAATTAAAATAAACTGTTTTACTAGAATATTTCAGTTTATGCAGCGGTTAATTTCAAAAAGTAATCATGTACCTCATTTAACAAAAAAAGTAATCATGTACCTCATTTAACACAAAAACTAATCATATACCTCATTTAACACAAAATAGCTTGGGAGTAAACAAACATTTCTATCCAAACCTAAGTCAATAACCTAAATATACAATAATTACAAAATTTGAAAAAGAAAAATTTCTTTTAAACCAAAACAAAAACAAAAGAACATTCTTGCTATTTAGAGTTTGATAAACTTGATAAACTAGAAAATATTTTAAAAAACAAACCTTTTTCGCTTGTTCAACCAAATAAAGTTGAGAATTCATTATTTTTTCAGGTAACTCACTTTTTACTTTACTTAGAAAGATGGAGAAAATTGCTCGAACACTCTTAAAAAATACAAAATAAAAAAAACAATCTTAACTTCAAAGTGAAATAGGTGTCACAACAGTACAAAACCTATGTAGCAATAAACTCACTTTATAAATTTGAAAAAAAAAACCATTAAATGATGCAAATATATTGGGAATAAGTTTAGATGCCATTATGTTAAAACTTTTAACAGTTATAATAATTTAAACTTTTAACAAATTTTTATACTTACTTTATAATCCATAAGTGGTAAAAAGTATACAATAAAATTTAAGCTTTGAACCCACACATGAATATTGGAAAACTTCAGGTGTGAAGAGTCAAGTACAGCCTCACATGCTTTTCTAAAAGTAAAAACAAAAAAATCAGACATGTATCCACCATTCATAAGTAAAAGTTTATTAATACAATCATTCAAATTAATGTTTAATACTGTTAAGAATTTTGCATGAAACTCTGATACACAGAAAAAAAAAGTATTGTTTCCTTTATAAAATTTAGCAACAAACCTGAACATTTTACAACAGTTTATCAAAACATTCAGCAGTAAGATAAGTCCATTTTAATTTTATCAATACACGCAAAGTACAAAAAGTGAAATATTTCCATTTTATAATTGATTTATTGGAAAGGATTGCAACAAAAACAAAAGGATTGTAACTAAAAAAAAAAGCAGTTTAATTTTTGATTGAGATATATGAGTAAACCTTACCTTGCTGGAATAACACCATTTTCTACAACGTACTTTAAAAGGTTAAACATGTGAGAAATTCGTGTGATGGTGTATTGAGTATTTGCATAATCAACAAACCAAGAAATGATTTCCATATTTTGGACCTAAAATATCCACACAAAAAAAAAAAGTGAATTATCTAAGAGACTTAAGTGATAAGAAAAATGAAAAGTTTAATGTCAGTTTTAATCTACCCTCTATTTATTCATCATCATTTAAGATTTATTATTACCATATATAATTATGAATTACTATGTATACATAATGATGGAGTTCTGGATGTAGCAACATCCAGAAATCCTTTTCTGATCCTTAAACCAAAGCAGTTTTTTTGCATTGATCAAAAACAAGAAATGAAAAAAATAACTTAAAAACTTTTGTTTAAAAGATTTTAAAAATTAACATTACCTCTTGTGATATACTATTCCATAATTGCTTGAACGCTTTGAGAAATGATTCTTTCCTGCAATTTTCCTCATCCTCATTATAGATGATTAGACTAAAAATAAAAAATATTGATTTTTTTTTTTTTTTTTTGTAAAATTAATTTTAAGTTATTAACAATAATATTATTAGCATTATAAATTATATCAAAATTAATATTATATCATATAACATTGTTAGTTGTTAGTAGAGATGGGAAACCTTTTTTTTTTAAAAAAATATAAAGCCAACAATAAAAACTTACGAGCCAAAATGATTATTTTTCAAAGAAAAAAACAGAAATTTTTAAAAAGATAATTGAGAACCTGAACTGAACTGAATCATATAAGCAAACAAAAAAAAAACAAAATTAAACTTTAACACTTAGGTTTATTGTCCATGCAAACTTTAGAAACTTTAGAATAAAGAATGGAATGGTTGAATAATACATTATTTATATTTCAGACAATCAACTGTATTGTCCTAATAATTATTTATGGACTAAAAAAATTGCTGATATAAATAATGACACTCAAGCTATTAATGCTGAAGCAACAAAAAAAAAACAATTAAAAAGCTTGAATATGCATCCAACTTCACTCTCTTTGACAAGAACAAAAACCAAACTTTCAGTGAAAAAAAATTGTAAGCACTGAATCCATACCACATTAAAACTTAAACTAAAATTTCTTTCCAAATATTTATTCCCATCTCTAATTGTAAGTAAAGAAAGGATAGTAATAAAAAAAAAACCTGTTACTATTTAAAAGAATTACCCAAAAAATGCGGTTTCCACTGCACGAAAAACCTGTTAAAAGATCAATTTTAGCAACATGCCCTTCAATAGATTACCTTAACAAAATTGTTGAAATATATGAACAAAGAGAAATTTAAAATAAAAAAAATTGATGAAATAAATAGCACACCAATGTTTCCTCAAGTATAGCTTCAAGATGAACTTTGAAGTCTGTCATGTCACTATATTTAGAACTGTTTGTGTGAAAAATAATTTAAATCATTATTTTTAATCCGAAATCAAATAAAGACATCTCACAAGATAAAAATGTATTCACAATTCTCTTTTCAGTAGCAAATAGTGTTTCTTCCTAAAAGGACATAAGATCACTAAACCACATATCAAAAGACATGATAAGCATTCATTACTACTTTTATGTTAAATAAAATTTTACAGAACTTTAACGAGATTTTACAGAACTTTAATGAGATAACAGTTACAAAAAATCAATTTAGTTTTACTAAATGATTGAGACAATTGATTTTATATATATATATGTGTGTGTGTGTGTGTGTGTGTGTGTGTGTGTGTGTGTATATACATATATATACATATATATGTATATATATACATACATACATACATACATACATACATACATACATACATACATACATACATACATACATACATACATACATACATCCATGCATGCATGCATGCATCCATACATACATACATACATACATACATACATACATACATACATACATACATACATACATACATACATACATACATACATACATACATACATACATACATACATACATACATACATACATACATACATACATACATACATACATACATACATATATATGTATATAATATTTAATACATTACATAACATTATTCTTATCCATCTACTTTTTTTTTACTAAAATTTATTTAAATCTAACATTTGAATAAATTTAAGTCACAAAAAATTCATATAACATCATAATAAAAGTATATCAGATTCATATAAAATTCATATAAACTCATAATAAATGTATATTAGATAGGCTCTGGGCAGTTCTCACTGTTAAGCAATGAATCAGTGATTATTGGAACATTTTTAATTGAAAAATACTCTTTTTCTTTTATATTGTTTACAGTCCATACAATGACTTCAATTCCTTGTTTTCTCCAATACTCTATATTGCCATCTTCAAACAAATAATTTTTATACATTGAAACTAATGAGACACCAAGAAAATCTATTAACCAATAATGCAAAGACCACATATAAAAATAATCAAAGATATCAAGGACTAATGTTAAAATGATAGACTGATCTTTATTGGGTTTGCCATTCAAGTTCCTTGATAAAACATAAGGCCTCCAAATGAGACCAGTTCCGAACTGTGGGCATTCTTTACGCACTTTGTACACAATATGAGGCATAAAAGAAGTAATGAATATGAAATTAGGAGCTTCTGGTACCTTAATCAGTAAATCTTTTAAAAAAATTGCTATTCCAGTTGCATTACTTTTGACATCTAAATTTACAGATAACTTGTATTTCATGCAAAGCTTTATTGCATCTATTAAGAGAGGAATCCCTTCAAATTCTACTTTTTCTTTTACACCTTTAGTTATAGTATAATTAACTTTTGAGGCAGCATTCAATTTCTTTAGATCGTTCCACATAAATTCTTTTACAAACCCAGTTGCACCAGTAACACGATCAACTGTTTCATCATGATGAAGAATTGGAACACCATCTTTTGTAAAATCAACATCAATCTCAACAGCAGTTGCTCCATTTCTATAGGCTGTTGTTATAGCTATCAATGTATTCTCTGGAGCTTCAAACTGACCACCTCTATGCCCAATTATAATTGGCTTGTTATTTGGGAAAAGAATCTTCTTTATTGCTTCAGTAGTTTGCTTGGGAAGTTTAAAATGCTTATAAACAAACATAACTGTAACTGCAAGTAGAACAACTATTGCAAACAGTAATTTGCTTTCCATGAGTTGATAAGTATTTCTTGTTTCTAAAAAATAAGTATTATTTTTGGTTATATATATATATATATATATATATATATATATATATATATATATATATATATATATATATATATATTCATATAATAATTCATATATATATATATATATAGTCATACAATAATTTATATATATATATATATATATTCATATAATAATTCATATATATATATATATATATATATATATATATATATATATATATATATATATAGTCATACAATAATTTATATATATATATATATATATATATATATATATTCATATAATAATTCATATATATATATATGTATATATATATATATATATATATATTCATACAATAATTTATATATATATATATATATATATATATATTTATATGTTTTAATTATAATAATTCATATATATAAATATAATTTAATACTGTATTATATTATATTTATACTATATTATATTACATTATATTATAATATAATTTATATATTAAACTTTCATTGAAAAAAATGGATAAAGTGAAGCAGTAAAGAGGTACGATAAACCCAATTCAGTGAAACAACATAAAACAGCGAAATCAATCTAAAATAGCTCCACGTGCTTCTTTCTAAGGAATGAGGAGTATTATTGAAAAGGTCTATTTTGTCATGGACGGAATTTCAGAACCTAAAATATTCTATTTGGAGTGCTCTGAGAAAGATAAAAACAAACTTTTTAAATTATTTATGAGCTGTTCAGTTTTCAACGGAGTGTCTAATCATAGAACGAGCAGAAAAGTTCTTGATTAACCTAAAGACGATTTTTTCCCTGTTTTGCAGTTGGACAGAGCGTGCCAAAATTCTCAAAAATCATTGTCAACACTACATGCTGAAAGATTGTCATCATGATTGATACAAATTCGTTGCCAGAAAAAAACATTAAAATAAACGTTAAGTATCAAATAAAATGTTATTTCATTTGGTTACTTATTTATTTCATTACCCTATGAATTTGACGGATGTTTACGCTTTTTTCCACTTTTTAACAATTAATTTTCTTACCCTAATCTAATTTTAAACTAATTTTACTGAGTCCCATTTTAAGTTATATTCTTTTTGTTCTTTTTATTATTATTATTATTATTATTTTTTAGTTCAGATTCTATGAAACAGTCCAATGTCGGTGTACTCCTTCGTTTTTACATGTCAGTAACAGACTGTTTTTTATCTTTTATTTATCTAAAAATATCTTTTTTTTTAAAGGATAAACCTTTAGTTCCTCCGAACAGTGGATTCTCCAAACTTTTGTTTGCGTGAATCCACTGTTCAAATCAAATGAACGTGCGACATGAATTTTTTGCCATTTTTTGCCGTAAATAAAGTTATAACAAATAATTCATGTTCGTTCAAAAGTCAAACATACAAAAAGCTCTTTAAATTTATACACGAATATTTCCTAACTACCTCTTAACTACTGAAATTCTAAGTTGTGCAAATTATACATACATACATACATACATACATACATACATACATACATACATACATACATACATACATACATACATACATACATACATACATACATACATACATACATACATACATACATACATACATACATACATACATACATACATACATACATACATACATACATACATACATACATACATACATACATACATACATACATACATACATACATACATACATACATACATACATACATACATACATACATACATACATACATACATACATACATACATACATACATACATACATACATACATACATACATACATACATACATACATACATACATACATACATACATACATACATACATACATACATACATACATACATACATACATACATACATACATACATACATACATACATACATACATACATACATACAGAATTTAAACTTTTGTAAGCTTCAGTATATCTATTTTTATTTCCTTAATATACTAATAATTTTTTACAGTTACATGCTTATTGGAAAAAGCAATAACAATTTGGTTTTTAGATTAAATATTTTGATATTTATAAATCTTTATGAAAAAAAAAAAAATTCTGTTTAAGATACTGCATAATCATAGAATCACTTAAAAGCATTCTTTTTCGTGCAAATCATTTCATAACTTTTTTTGTTTTAATTTACGGAGACCATCAAACAGAAAGTATCTGTGGATGGTCTCCGTAAATTAAAAAGAAGAAGAGTTTTTGTTTACAACTTACCTTGATACAACTTGATATACTTATCTTGTCCCAGATTAAAATTTATGTTGTATTAATCATTACTGAGATCTCCGGTATTGTAGAAACTTGTGTTGAAATATTGGTAGTAAGTCCGTTCCAGTCAGGCATACAATTTACGTTACTATGGGAGAAGGAAAAGTCCATACTACCTTATTAAATATAACAAGCCCCAGTATTTTTTGGTACATGTGGATGTTCGCAAAAAGACAGGAACAATATTGAAAAAGTTACAAAACTTTCTTCATCATTGGATGAACTGCAGTACGGGTTATTTACACTTCATGCATTTATAAGTTTTTTGAGTTTCTTATTCACATTTCATGCAAGTATTTCATGCAAGTTTTCATGCAAGTATTTCATGCAAGTTGCCGATGCAGAGAAAGCTATTGTTAATCAACAAAAAGTCATAAAACAAAAAACCATTCTAACAAAAAATGGGAGTTGCTATTGACTATTCGAAAAGTGGAAGATTAGGAGCATCAAATGGCGGTAACACTGTGCGAAGATCTTTTTCAAATAAAGATGCATTCGCCTAACTTACAGGAAATAAACAAAGAACTAATTTTAAAGATGCACCAAATCCTAATTTTTATATCAAACGGATTTGAAATTAATTTCCGCAAATTTAACTTACTTCGTATGGAAACCGCAAAAAGTTCTTCTCCTGAAAGCTTCTCCTGAAAGCTCGTACGATTTGATTTCGTACAGGAGAAGATTGGTGTTACATGTACGATTGGTATTACATGCCTCAGAGTCTTCACAAGATATTAATTCATAGACCAGAAATAATAGAAAGTCTAGTTTTGCTAATAGATCTGTTTAGTAAAGATGATCAAGAAGCTTAAAGTAGAGAATATTTAGGGTTCATGATGCGCATAAAGCTTAAAGAATATTTAGGGTACATGATTCGCGTAAAGCTAAAAGAATGAAGGTTAATGAAGATGTTACGAAAAGACTTATGTACATCTGATCCAGTTATTTCATCCAACAGAAAAACTGTTGCATTTATACAAAAACAAAAATTATTTCTGCTGTTGTTAAATTTTTTATTTGCAAGAACGAAGACAATTTTTTTTTTTTTTTTGATATAATTTTATTTTTTTATATTTAGATTTTAAGATTTCAGCATCTTATATACAAGTTTGGGGCTTGATGTTCATTTTTGTTCTAATAACAAAAACCAATAAAACAATTTTGGCACAAAGGATTTTTTATCGCACTGTGAATTTCTCTAGAAGTACTGTTGTTAGAAATGTGAAATTTGTTTTTTATACTCTTATTAGCTTTCTCTAAACAAACAAACAAAAAAAAAACTTTGTGATTTATTGTTAAATAACTCACGTGAGCCCAATATGAAATTCCATGGGCGGAAAGAGATAAATGTAAAAAATTCCTTATTAAATTTGTTATTCAAATTACACTGACCAACGAAAAACTTTCTTCCGAAATATTTTTACATCTTTTTTCATTTTTTCTGCTGATTTCAAATTTGTTCTTTTTTTTTCTATCACCAAGATTTTTTGAATTATTTCATATAAATTATTATTTCATAAATAGTTTATATAACCTATGTTTTATTGAAAATATTTATTATTATTTGGACTTGCAGATTGATAAAATGTTATTTTATCTTAGTTTTCCTTGTAAATTTAATATGAGAAGAACGAAAATTTGAAAAGATGCCTCGAAAATGCAAAAATGATCCTGATAGATTATGTTACATTTGCGGCCAATTTACTACCAAATTCCAGGAAAGAGCAAAAACAACTAACACAAAGAAGCTGTATGGAATAAAGCATGGGTCATTCATTTTGTGTGTTTAGGCTGTTCAACTGGATTGAGAGAAATTCTCCATGCCATTTGCTGTTCCAATAATTTGGAGTGAGTCAGGAATTCTTGTAGATGACTGCTATTTTTTTTATTGTAAATATCTCTGGCTTTCTTATTTTAAGAATAAACGACCAATACAGTACTCTAATTTAGATTTAACTGGAAGACCAGTAAAACATGATGAGTCTTTTTTCATCCCCTATCCATAATCTGGAGGACCACAATTACCAGCCAGATTCAGAAGATGAAAAAAATGGAAATACTGAAAATTTTCCTGTTCAATCATCATCAAATGATCCAGAGTGCACTTGCACTGATTCCGAACGAAAACTATTAAATCAAAAGAAGGTAAATGACCACATTAGAGACTGAACCCGTCTAAAGAAAAATCCGAAATTCTTGCATCTAGATTAAAAGAAAACAACCTACTAGAGCGAGATGTCAAGATATTATACTACAGAAAAAGAAACCTTGATTTGAAAGAATACTTTTCAATGGATGGTCCTCTGGCTTCTGTTACGATATTCTTGGACTCTTTTCTTTGATGGGCCAGCCTACAATACTTCTGGCTGACGTCTTTTTTCTATTCTTCCCAAAAGATTCTTAAAGTAGCTTTCCTGCATAATGTTAATATACCCATTGCACATTCAGTTCATTTAAAAGAAAGTTATAAAAATACAGAATTTTTAATGAAGGCAGTTAAATACGAAAGCCTCAATTGGTTCATTTCATTAGTGGAGATCTCAAAGTCATAGAAATACTGATGAGAATGCAGCCTGGATTTACGAGACACTGCTGCTTCCTTTGTCTATAACATAGCAGAGATGTTAAACATTATTCGAACACTGACTTAGAGCAACCTATTTTCCTGGAGAATACAGCATCCAATTTATTCTTTTAGTTGAGCCACAAAAAATATATTTGCTCCCTCTTCATATTAAGCTTGGCTTAATGAACCTTGAAAATCAATGGGAACCGTTTAACCATTGGGAAAAAAAAGGCTCTTCAGGCTTTCAGTATCTTGCTTCGAAGTTTCCTAAAGTTTAGGGAAGCAAAGCTAAAAGAAGGAATTTTTATTGTCCCAAAAATTCGAGAAGGAATGTCCTTGAAACATCATTTCAACTTTTTTGCCAAAAATCTTGGAGCAGTTAGCAACGAGCAGGGAGAAAGTTTTCACCTGGACATTCAAACAATGGAAACCCGATACCAAGACCTTTGGAACTGAGCAAAATGGCAGACTATTGCTGGAAGCGTTATCAAGATATTCCTAAAGGTATTTATAAAAGAAAGATAAACGCTTAAAGATTTCAACTAATATTTTCACATTCAATGTAAATATTTAACTGTTTATGCATAACTTTGTTTATTTTAAGTATATGTAATATATTATTTTATTTGTAAGATAAAATAAACATTTTTTATTTGTTATTTTGTGAGCATACTATTTTTCTACACACTGATATAATGCTAAAACTGATAATTTTTATAAGGAAAATTTAAACTATGAATATCTTCAAAACTTTTGGTGAAGAAAAAGAGAGCAGATTTGGTATCAGCGGTAAAAATGCTATAAGAAAAGTAAACATATCTCTGAAGATTAAAAAAATTTGAAATTTGTTGACCTGTGTTATCGGTGAAATTTATCATACAGCTTCCGTTTTCCAGTTCCTTCCAGCTCCAGTCTAGTTGAAATGTCAAAAAGAAGTTGTTTTTTTTTGGAATGGAGTTGTCTAAACTATTTTGTCTGATCTTGATTTTTCAGTAAAAATTCAAGAAGCTAATCACCTTTCTAGTGCATGTCTCAAGAAGTTTTTTTGACGAATAAAATTTTGGGAATATTTCAAACTACATCATTTGATCTTAAAGTAGAATGATTTTTGAGTGTAAGCTACCAATCAAATGCTATCAATAATAATCTACCATTATTTAACAACAAGAAATTAGATTTTTGCTAACTTTTCAATTCTTACCTATGCATCTCTTATAATATCCGGCAGGATTTAACTATTTTGATAGATATCTGAAAATAGACTCCTTATGATATCAAACAAACCTTAGCCTAATAATTATGAAAATCTAATCTATGAAAAGAAATAGTTTTGTGAAACATTTATGAAGAAAAGGTTTTTTTCCATATTTAGCTAAATTTTTTTAAATAAGACCTATCAAAAAATTTTTATTTCTTTATTTTCTTGTTTTGGTAAAATGCAAATATTGAAATTGCTGTAACTGTAAATCCTATAGAGCGTTACATCCAGGGCCGGATTAAGACCCTTAGATGATCTCCTAAATACTTAAAATTTTTTGATACCTACAGATAAATGTTTGGTACTTAGAGGTAAATAATTGGTACTTACAGGTAAATAATTGGTACTTACAGGTAAATATTTGGTACTTAGAGGTAGATGTTTGGTACCTACAGGTAACTGTAATTTAAAGTATAAACACTAGTAAAATCAAAACTTAAAACAAAACTTGCATGAAGATGAGAAATAATTTTTTGTTTCTAAATTTCCAATTATCATTAATTAAGAGGTTTTCTGCTACTTTCTTAAATTGCTAAGCCTTTGATGAATTAACATTTATATAAACTATTTATTTAGATTAGGTAAAATCATTTTTGAAAAGGTATGATTAGTTAATTAAGAATATTCACAAAAAAAAAAACTAAATTAAGAATAAAAAAAAAAAAAAAATGAAAATAAAGAAAGGTACGCATACATAAATGAATGCTTTTTTTAATGGAAGGGTTTCACTTGAAAACTTGAACCCTTTAATGGCTTTGCACATGTTAATGGCGAAAAGTATTGAAGGAGTTTTTTTTTTAGATATTTGGAAGAATTTATCTTCTATATGAAAATGCATTTTAAAAATTTAGAGAAAAAGTTTTTTGAGTAGTTTTTGTGCAAAACTGTGGTTTATAAGACGACTCTTTGGGGATCTTAAAACTGATAGCAGATAAGGTGTCGTTACTCAAAGAGCAAACCTTCCAAAACTTTAGAAAACAGATAAATCAAGTAAGAAAAAAAAAAGGTTTATGGAAGTTTGAAAGATTTTAATTTATCTGAAGGAAATAGATGCTTATTTTGTTGAAAGAAATAGATGAGTTTACTTTGTTGCTATTGTTAGTCACTAAAGTGACTAACAATAGCAACAAAGTAAACACATCTATTTCTACAATATATATACATATAATATATATATATATATATATATATATATATATATATATATATATATATATATATATATATATATATATATATATATATATATATATATATATATATATATATATATATATATATAATATGTATATTTTACCTTTTTCGAATAAAATGTTTTTAAAAATGCCAGCTCTCGATGGGGTCCACTTTTTAACAACTTTTAAATAGTTTTACACACACTTTTTAAAAATTGTTTTAAGAAAGAAATTTTTTCCTTGATTTTAATAATATATCCTATTTACAATATTTGCTTAAGATTTTGTTACATATTTCATTTACAACATTTAAATATATACTAAACTGTTTTCTATATACTAGAGCAGTTTTCTATAAGAGAAATTTAAAAAACATAAAAATTACTGCTACTAGTAAACTTTTCCCGTTTTATAAATACTTTTATGCAAAAAAAAAGTTTTTTTAAAGTTTAAACTTAAAGGCAAAATTGCTTTAAAGTATTTCAGCTGCTAAGGCCAAATTTTTAAAGCGGATCGAGATTTAGATGGAGAATCTGTTAACGAACCCCATCAAGGTCTTCTTTTTTTTCAATTACACCATTATGAATTGAAGAATTTATCGTTAGTTCTTCGTTGCTCGGATGTACAATATCCTCTTCTTCTATATCAACTATTATTGAATATTCTTTTCGGTTTACCTCTTCTGGTGGAAAATCCATATTAATTTTCTGCAACATCAACGCGAATTTATCTGAACAAAATTTTTACGTTTGACAATTATTTTCAGAAATTTGTCATTTATTTAAAAACAGCAAAACATAATTCATTCAAAAAAAAAAAAAAAAATTATGCCGACTCACCTAAACCGTCAGATAAGCACTGGGGTATTTTTTTATACTTTACGAAAACAAAATATATGGGAATGGTAACAAGCATTGCCGCTAAACAATAGGTTGATTGTAATGGAAAGTCGTAAAATGGGGCTACTGTGAAATAAGCAGAACTAACCAACACCAAGATTGGCAATCCAATGAAAACCTAAAAATATATATATAAAAAAAAAGTTTTTTAACTCTGATAATTTTTAAATGACATTAAATATTTTAAGAAAAAAATATAAACTTTGAACGTGAATAAAATGGTATTTACTTTGAAAGGTCTCTCTATTTCTGGTCTTTTATACCGAAGCCATAGCAAAGCTAAAACGGTTGCGCCAGTTATAGCCGAGTTAATAAATGAGACATATTTAAGCAATGTTCCAAAGTTGGATGCCTTTGGAATCAGCATAACCCACGATACAATGCACTATTTGCATATAAATTTGTCGTTTTGTGTAGAACACTTAAGTTTGTACAAAAAATTTAAATAACCAACGATAAATAGTAAAAAACAGTGAGAAGTAAGAAAGACTTACTATGAACAAAAGGGATGTTGACGGAGTGTGACGTGTGTTGTGAATAAGAGATAGAAACTTTGGCACATGCCCTTTGCGAGCAATAGCATTCAACATTCTAAAAAATATAAAAAACCTTCTATTCGATTCTTTAACTGATTCTTGAATTGATTCGTTAATTGATTTTATTAAATATTACTGTTAATCGTGGCATGAAGAAATGATGCTGTTTAAAAAAAAACCTGCTACTTGCAATCATGCCGCCATTCGATGCACCAAACGATGAACATGCCACCATCACAGGAATTATCAAAGCTACCGGACCATAAACTCGATCCCCAAATGTCTAAATATATAATTTGTTATTATCTCCTAAAAATCTATTTATGATGGAAAAACAACTTATTTTCATGGCTTGTTTTACATTTAGATATTTTTATCACTTGATTTAAATCTTAACTACTTACCACTCCTACCGCGCTGGAAGTAGCAATTTCTAAAGGTGTCATTAATGTTAAGTAGGCGGCATTAACTGTCACATAGGAAACAGTAACCACTATCATTCCAAACCACATAGCCAGAGGAAGGTCTCTAATTGGATTTTTAAGTTCAGCTGCAATAGAAGGTAAATTACTATACCCACCGTAGGCCCAAGAACCACCGTAAAAAGCAAAGCAAATTTCTGAAATACTTGTTCGCGAATCCTTGAAAGGCTCTCTAAAATTTTGATAATGACCTATTTTATGAAAGAAAAAAAAATTATAACATTCAAAAAACTGCAATTGTTTTTCAAAACTTGACAAGTAGTTTTGCATCAAAAATCAATTCAAATGTCAACATTTAAACGATGCACGGTTGTTTGAAGAACACAATTTGGTGGATTATGAATAGTTACTAATAATAGGCAAACATATTTCAGAATTTAAGGAAATCTTACCTTGAGCAAGTTTCACAATACCAGTCACAGCAATCATTATTACTGCCGAAAGTTTAACCGCCGTAAAAACCTCCTGAACAAATGTTCCCAATCGGACACTTGTACAATTCAACACAAAAATTATACCTAAATTGTAAAAAAAGATGTTTTTGATTTTTAATTTTGAAAGTTTATTTTGTTGCTACTGTTTTTTTTTTTTTTTCATATTTGCAAGATATTCACATACCAATTATTATGGCAGCAATAAGCTTGCTATATTCCTGGTCTATTTTGGCAGCAGATGCAATGTAATTTCCACATGTCAAGGTTACCATCACAAATGCCATCGGAGATAAAACAACCACGCTAATAAATCCAGACATAAAAGCTGGTAATTCTCCAAATGCTTCATATACAAAATCAAAGTCTGACCCTGATGATGTTGGAAACATTGTACCTAACTCAACGTAACATAACGCAGAGAATAATGCTAAAATTCCACTGCCTATCCATACAATAAGAAGTAAGCCAGTGCTACCTGAATGCTTTGCAACTTCACTAGGCGACACAAATATTCCACTTCCAATTATTGTTCCTACAAGAAGACCAATTGCACCTAGTAAATTAATTTGTCGTTTAAAACCTTCATTTTCCCATTTTGATGAGATATCGTTTGCACTTTCAACCATTCCACGCAGATCATTCTCATTGCTGCTTTCCGTCATCTTAAAGTAAAAAATCCATTGAATTGTTTTGAAATTTACCTTTTTTCAATTCAGTTGAAGATACATTTAAAAATTTTACTCTGTACCGCTCGGTGGGGAACCCTTAGATCAGAATAAACATAGCACAACTAAGTTTTTTTGACTCTTAGCAACAAATACCGCACCTAATGAATTTATTACGCAACAATGAAATCCCAGTACAAAAAAAAAAAAAATTCAAAAGATTTACATATTTTAAACAAGAATACCATTAATTGCATAGATTTCTTACACATCCAAATAAATTACTCGATACGAGACCCAGAGGCATTGATCTCATCTTTAAGTTTAGCAATAAGTCTCTTGTATTCATCTTGTATTCACTCTCGTAGGGCATGGGGTTCTAACATTTGATAATGAAGAACTTTAGGATAGTTACACAGTTGTGGGGGAGTTTCTCAGGCCAGTACTTAATCCGGTAAACTGATTGACAATTTATTTTTTTGTCTCTGAACGTTTCAGGGTGATTGGAACTGATAAAACAATTAGTTTTACTGTTAGATAAGAAATCCACAGTAAAACGCTTCTCATTAAAGTATTCTGATACTTCACGGATACCTCTTTTGTAATCTTAAAATAATGTCCTTGGGTGTCCCTTGAAGGTAAAACTCAATGCAACTTTTTTTTTTTTTTATTTAAACGATAATATTTGTTATCCTTTGCTTACATATGCACTACAAACATCTAAGAAAATGTTAAGTTTAATGTTGCATATTCATAATTTTCAAAATAATAACGCCGAAATTAGTGCTGATTTTACGGTCTCATGCTTTATATATCTGTATACAAAGTTAATGTGTAAGTAAAAAGACAAGGGCAAGAAGACCTGGTCTGAACGTGAAAAAGAGAACACGTAAGGACTGAAATTAAGTGAATTTATTTCTACGAATAATAATTATTTTATTTATTGTAACAAGTATGATTTATAGCTAGAGAAGGATTTGGATTTTAGGAAGATAACAACCCTAAGCACTCTTTAAAGTTGTTCAAAGAATATTTGCGTAAAAAAGAAATATTAAGAACCCTCGTCTTGTTTTTTGATTTGCAGCTGATGATTGTAAAAAGTTTCAAAACATGAGATCATGACAAAATTCAGGCGCCAAACGTATGTTGTAACTAAAATCGATTGAGACAAGTCCAATGGTTGCATGGAAAAAGTTTTTTATGCCTTTCGAAGTACCAATAACTGAAAGAATATTGAGAAATGTTAGCAACTGATATTTTTGTATGGTGCCTCCAATTAACAAATGTTTTTCTAAATTATTTTTACACTATCCAAACATTCCATTAACAATACGTCCAGTACCTCAAGCAGAAGGAATACCAACTCCAAAAGCACCAAAATGGGTTCAGGTTTTAAGTCCAATGAGGAGAAATCTTAGGAAGCTTTTAGTGATGAACCAACAGCCTTACATGACATGGTTTATCTGCAATCTTCATACACTGAGCCGCACAAATTTGAATAGCCTAATAAGAGATCTGAATTTTCCGAAAAAAAAAGTATAGGTTTTAGGCTCAAGATTACTACAGTAGAATCAACCGACTAGTATATAGAGATCTTTCTGACGCGCACGATATAGAAATGTTTGCACTTCTATATACCGTGACCGTCAGGTAGGTTTTATTCCATTCTTTGAACGGGAGAGTAGTATTGCTGTTTGAAGCAACATTTGTGGATTAATATTGACCAACAACTGAAATTACAATACAGAAGAATGGAGGTTGTTCATTGACACTTCCAAGACGAGTCTTAAAACTATATTACTGTATAGGGCTATCAGCCATCATCATTTCCAGTTGCTTATGCAACTGCAATAAAAGAAACCTGAAGAATAGAAAGAGCTCTTAAGATGAGTTAACTTCGATGACCATTTATGATCAACTTGAGGTGACCTGAAAGTGGTGCTAACCTATTTGGTCTTCAGGGCGGAAGTTATAGAACTTTTGCTTCCTATTTGAAGGGGCAGTTATGCGAAAAAATTGCATTGTATTAAAAGACCGCTGGCCGCTACGGCAGACACTACAGCTAGCGAGTAAAAATTTAAAGATTTATCATTAATAACGGTACTAAAATGATTTGCCTAAAGATTGGTGGATACCGGACACCGAATTCAAAAAAATAGCAGGTCGGCAACCCTGCATCCTACAAATGTCTATATTGAGTAGACTCCTTTTTTCTAGATTTTTTTGCCAAGAATAACCAGATGTCTAAACCATTGTAATGTGGCACAAAAAAAAAACTCGATAGAATAACAAAAAAAAAAAAGGTTTTAAAAATGTTACCTTTTTTAAAGATGTGAATAAAATTTTGTTTTCTAAACCACTAAAATATGAAGGAAGAGTTAGCAACCGAGAAGTTCGGTTTTTTAAACCAAATCATTCTTTTAGTTTTACATTATTATGTCCACTCGTGACAAGTAATGCGTTCTCTATACATATTGAGACTAAAAACGTAAGCCTGATGATTGTCATTTATATTTCCTATTAAATGAAAATATTAAAAGCTTTTAAAGAGTTGGGAGAATTTAGAAACGATCTCAAAGTTATTATATTCATTTAAAAATTGATAACATATTTCTTTTTTGATAAAGATTTATTTCTATGTAAATTATGATCAAAAATTCCAAAATAACTTTTACCCATCATATACCGTGTTCAATATAGTGATCATTTTCTTTTTCTTAAATATAGCGAATAAAATTAAAAAATAAAAAATCTGATAAAGTTGTAAATGTTCGTGGTTATTTACACGTGTGTGATTATTACAAGACGACTTAATAAAAAATAAAACCACTTAAAGTTTTATATTCTTAATGTGGGTGATATAAAATCTAGCTTCAATTATCTAATGTTAAACGTAATGCTTAATATGTCAAAATCAATTCTCTTATTATAGTCCTTTTCCAGCTTTATCGTGACCAACTGAAAATGTAAATATAAATTTTTGATCAAATTTTTTTTTTTAACTACAACAATATGACGAAAAGATATGGCGTTGATTTATTGACGCTTCTAAAGAGTTTAAATGCAAATCTGCGATTCAAAAGCATAATAATTGCTTCGGTTCCTGTTAAACGATTAGTAAACGAACGAAAATTTCAAAAAAAAATTGCAATTTTTTGGAGTTATAAAAGTAACTTCAAATAATGCGTTGAGAGTTAGAGTGTCTATCAAATTCTCAATTATTCTACTTTATTATTCAAAAAGTGTTCCATTTATAGGATAGTAGAGTTTATTAGCACACAAAAATTTACCAACATACCGTCGACTGGGTCATACTTGAAACAACATGGGTAACTAAGGTCTAAAACGTTAGCTTAGCTTTAGCAAGTTTGACAGCCCTGGCATTGAAATTGGCGGTTTTATTGATGTTTTTATCTAATTTAACTAATTCTTAAATATCTGTGATAATATCATGCAAGAAAAATAAACTTAAATTTTAAACTGATTAACTCATCAATCAAAAAGTTCTGGGGCTAAAACCCACAGATGATGCTAAAAAACATAAATCCGCATGACTTTCAAGCTAAACTTTGAAAAATACGCGTCAAATGCTAAAGTTTTTGCATGTGTTAGTAGGATTCTGGACCGTTGAAAACAACTAATTATTGGTGGTTTTCTAGATGAAACGTGGGTGAACAGATACCGATGATGCTGAACATTTGTATATGAGAGAACTGTTTGAGAGAAATATCTTTATATGTTTTGAGAACATCTGTATATGAGAGAAATCAAATGGTGCCACATGTGCTCAAAACTGAGAAGAAAAAAAAATGTTTTGATGGCTGAAGCACTGCTTGAAGCTGTTTAGGCGGATGAATCAGGATTCTTTACGTCAATGTATCCCTTTCTGCATACTCTGAAAAAATTATTGTAAGCGTGCTGTTATATGTTAGGTTGGAAAGAAAGTTCTTTCGAACTTTCACGAAATAGTTTAATTTATTACAATCCTCTGCATAAACACAATCAATCTAAAATATAGCTGTCATTACTATCAACAACAGTTCTCCATTTATCAGGCAAGTAATGGATTTCATCCTAGTAGAAGCTACCTGGCTGCCCCTCGAAGAATTTGCTTTTAGAGATGGCGAACTTCATCAAAGCTCTGCACTGTCTTTATTCATTGGGAGATATTCTAAAATGTGAAGGCTAAACAGCGGCTACTTCACCAGTTTGCGCACCTTCAGATTCAATTGGACGACCCAACTTTGGACGATCCTTGAGTTGAAAGTCATTGGAATACGCATTGACAAGTGGGTTTGGTAATTCTGCCTAGGCCTAGAGTTTGACATATGTTATATTGGGCCTCACCGGTGGTATGATCGAGCTAGAACTCATATAAGATGCAATGTCGAATATGGGATCTCTGATCTGACGTTTTTTGTCAAGTGAATCATCTGTACGCGCTCACAAAGTTGCGTAGCAATTTCTAGAAAATAATGTACCGTTGATGAATTAAAACAAAACGCTAAAACATTCTAGAGGATTATAGAACTTCCACGTTTTAATGAGATCCATTTATAATGGTACAAGTGCGATAGAACTTTCTTTCCAAGCCAATAATATAAGCGAACATGATTTTTTGTAGAAAAGCTTTGAAACAAAATGGATTGTCGTGTTTGAACGTTCAATTGCATTATACGTAATCATATTTTAACGGCTTTTCAAGCAATTTTCGGATAACTTAATACATTTCCACCGTATCGATGATTGTGAGAATAGGGTTAGTTAGGCATTATAACTATTCACCTTGACAGTAAGTCTAATTTAATTTCATAATACACTTAATACCTAGCATATAACCCTAATATTAACTATTTCATTGATTCTAATATATATAAAAAAAAATCTTTTTTCCCCTGTTGATTAATTCAAAGTTATTTACTTATCCTAGATAAGTAAACTGAACTAGTTATATTTTAACTCGACACAGCTCCCTTATAATGAATCATTAACTACCCGGATATTATAACGAGTTTAGCTAAAGAAAAATCTCATTTGACTGACTGACTATTCATCATTCATTCATTTGTCTTTTGAGATAGAAAAAGAACTAAAACAATAACAGTCAGAAAAACGGAAAAAAAATTTGATGATTGAGTTTGATTAATAAATAATAAACTAAATATCGATTAAAGTAATTCATAAAAAGAAATTTTTCAATTTGTAAAACTGAACATGTGATTAATTCCGAAAGAATTGATACCTTTTTTCATAGATCAAAACGTTCCTCCTTTAGACCATAGGTTTACTACTTCTGTATAAGGTTGGTCAATAATATGCATGTTTTTTTTTTCATTTTTTAACTGCAGCTTAATGGAAATATTAAGTAGTTTAGTCTTTCACTCATACTCAGCTTTTAATTTTGCGAGCGGAATTTTCAGTCTAATGCGCATCAAATCTAATAAACTTGAAATTTTTGAAATAACGAAAAATTTAACTATATTGAAAAACACCTTAAATGACAAAAAACTTAATTCAAACAATTTAAATTAATTTTAACAGGGAACTATAATTCGAACAGGCAATTATAATTCGAACAAAAAATTGTAATTCGAACAAGAAATTATAATTTGAAGTAAAAGAATGCTAAAAGTAAACAAAAAAGAATGCTAAAGGAAAATGAAAATTTCTTTAACATAGAAAACCATAAAAAAAAAAACCCAGAGTAAATAGGGTTTAGTTTTTAACATCGAGATCTTTCTACATTTCATGAACTTAGTTTACTTAATAGTAAAGAGCCATTAAAATCATTTGATGAGAAGGGTGATTGGGAGAGCGGAGAGAAAGAGACAAGGGTAGGGGCGTACATTCATCTTGTATCGAAAAAACATTTTCGTTAATACCGATTTTTATTCATGTACCAAGAGATGTTCTCATCTCTTTATTATTTGAGACCTGAGATTAAACAGAATGGAACAGAGTGATTAGTTATTCTATGTTAACTTTTCCCCTTTAATTACACTAAATTATGCTTTTAGTAAGTTATGATTTTAGCTTTGTTGTTTTTAGTACCTCGTCGAAGTGATAGCAAAACTTTGATTCTCCTAATTTCACAGCATATATTTACGCATCAGTATACGGAAATTATCGGGCTTTCGTAAAATTAATATTAACGAAAAAAAAAAAAAAAAAACTAAACAAAAATTGATTGAATGAATTTTTAAAATGACTTATGGTCATTAAGATATAAATGTAAAAACACAACATAGAAGTAAACTTTAGTAAAAAAGAAGTCTGAAGTATTGTACAAAAATATACAAAAAATCGTTTTTTTTTTTTAAAAAAAAACCAAAGGTCTCTAATAATTTCCTAACAAATCAATGACATATGGATTCCCACAAAGCATTGCTTGTTTTTTAATCAAATCGATATCAGCAATAATCTCTTCGTCACTGCGGTTATCAGTCTGTACAGCTTTGAGTTTTATTAAAAGATCAGAGGCTATTTTTTCGCTTTCCTAAATCGTGTAATAAAATTGCATTTTTGTTTGATGTCGAACATCTTGGGGTTAAGTAAAGCCGAAGTAAACAACTTAAAAATATAAATAATGAACTTACCTTTTTGTCCATTCTTCTCTTTTTAGCAACTTCTTCTTCGGCAAAACCATCACAAAACGCTAAAAGAAATGAGATTATCTGCAATAGCAATAAAATTTTAGACTTGTAAGAAACTTTAGACTGGAAAAAAATCATACCGTCCGAATCCCCACCATGAAAACTGCGGAAATCCTCAAGTTCTTTAGCTTTTTGTTTTGCGAACTCGATTACGTGTTTTGGAAAGTCTGCAATTTCTGCCACATGAATACCAAAACTTTGATCGCACACACCAGGTTTTACTCTATATAATAAAGTTAGCTTATCGCTTGTAGTTAGTGCGGTGACATGGAAGTTTTTAACTGTTGGTATCTCATCAGCAAGAGTTGTCAATTCATGAAAATGGGTAGCAAAAAGACAAAACGCATTTATTTTTGTGGCAATATACCTAAAAAGTATTAAAATTATAATGTAATAGTGTGCAAGATTATATACATATCGCTTGTTAGTGCGCAAGATTATATACATATCGCTTGCTAGTGTGCAAGATTAGAATGAAATAATGCGCAAAATTATATACATTATTAATTATTAGTACGCCTATTGCCAGTAGAGTGTTGTAGCAAAACGTGTTTTATTACGCTTAAGTGCTAACAAATTATTGTGACAAATTATGAAAATCAAATCAAATTTTGAACGGATACTTTGAATATTCTATTTTAATATCAACGTACTCAGATATAGCCCAAGCCAAACCAAATCCGTCATAAGTTGATGTACCTCTACCAAGTTCATCAATAATTATCAACGAGTTTTTCGTGGCAGACTAAATTTAAAAAAATCAAAAAATAGAACTAAAGAATAAAATATAAAGCTCAACAATTCAATTTTCTAAAAAATCAGTTAATAACTAAAAAAAATTAGGGTATTTTGAATGAAAAAGCTTTATGCGAAAACGTTTATCAACGGTCCGGTAGTTTTCAAGTTTTGTGAACGAAATTTTTCTTAGCAACGTTCTTTCTCCTTTTTTTGCATTAAAAAAAAGAAAAAAAAAAAAAATTCAAATATTATTTACTTTTTTAAAAAATAAATTATTAATTGTCCACGAGATTTTTTGTCCAAGTACCGCCCAAAATTCTTGAACGTTCTCAGATTTTTATTTTAAATACAAAAAAAACTTATCTATTAATATCTTAAAACTCGTATACGTCTATTGTATATTTAAAAATCTCCTAGCTACTCACGTTCAATATCGAAGCAGTTTCCAGCATTTCAGACATAAATGTAGACACTCCTTTCATCTGACTGTCGCCGGCACCAACTCTAGCCATAATGCTGTTCACGATGGAAATCTCAGCACTATCGCAAGGCACAAAACTCCCGATTTGTGCCATTAAACTAATCACCGCAACCTGAAATTAATACATTGTAATGAAGTTAAAAATCATTTAGTTGTAGTCTGTCCTAGCCCATATTTGTGATGTATTTCAGCCTAAATGTTATTTCACGAAAATTTGTAGCTTACCTGCCGAATGTAGGTAGACTTCCCGCCCATATTTGGACCAGTAATAACCAGAAATTCGACTTCTCCTATTAATAAAAAAATTCAAAGAAATAAAAATCCGTTATTTCTTTGAATTTAAAAAAATTGATAAGAGAAAGTATCACAAATGTAATCTTTCATTTTCATAGCCAGACTGATAAAAAATAAGCTAAAAAAGATAAAATCTGCATAAATAATATTGAATGTCGTCGCCTTTTATAACTGTTGGTAAGCATAATCAGATTAAGACTCGCTTCCATTCAAATCTTCATTTGTAAAAGATTAAAAGGTTTAACAAAGTGTTTTGCAAAAAAAAACTTGAGATACAGAGCATCAAACGTCCACCTCGTTTTAATTGCACATAAAACGATATTAGCAAAAACCCGATTTGTTAGTTTTTTCACTTTTAACAAGAAATTGAATAATAGTTTTTCAGATTTTCTTTTTTTTTTTGAAAATTCTTCTGGGTGTCTCTAAAGCGTTCTCATCGTGTATTTAGATGAATTTAAAAGTTTGGTTAACATATTTTCATTCGAAAAAAAAAACACTTCATGTTTACGAATTTAATTAAGCTAAGCAAGCAAAAAAGACCTCTGGAAACCTATTGAAAAATAATTGGATAACTCAAACTTCGATTATCAGCTGCACCAAAGATTTTCTCTTCAATTTTCGTTCATAATTAATGACGCAGTTTACAATAAAACAACTCTTTTCTCTCTCTCTGTATGTCACATCTGTGTACAAATGAAAAAGGGGGTCAAATGAATTTCTTCAATACCATTAGAAATATAAAAACCGCTTTTTAAAGACCCCCTGCAGTATGTTTTTTATAACAATAAGGTTTTTCCTTAAGAAAATGTTTCCAGAAATCTTTTTTCGAGTCCAAATTGCTGCTTTTTTTTATGAATGGGACTTTTCGGTAATGTTAAAACTATTATTCGTATATCTATTGGTCATAAGCAATTTGTTTTTTTAAACATTTTATATATATCTGTAAATATTTTTATGCAATATTTTATACATATATGTATATTCTTTGAAGGTTGAGGGATAATAAATTTATTATAAAATACGTCATCAATATATTACAACAACGCACGCATAAACACATATGTAATCTAAAAATATATTAAAGATACATGTATAATAAACTTGAAAAATTATTTCATTTAGAAAATAAATCTAAATGACAGCAAGAGTAATGTCCGGCTTACTCAACCGTGCAACATCGTACCCACTTCCGTTGCGATCATCAACGATCTTCGCAGAAATAAAAGGTTTTACATCGAGAACAACTGCTATGCTGACTTATTATAACCATCATCGAACTAGCATTGAAGGTCTCTTTATCTTGCCACTCTCCCATAACAGCGCTTTAGTTGAGTTTGAATGCTTGATTGAAGGACACTATATTACTGCTAACATACTTCACAACCAAGAAATCGAGGGTAAAGAAATCTTATTTGGTAAAGAGCAGATGCAAGATGGTGTGTTTAACATTTGTATTGGTAACATAGCACCCTGGGTATTGGTGGAAATCCAGGTTACATTAGTTAGTGAAATATCTATGACATTAAATGGAGATGCTCTTCATTACAAACTACCACAAACGTTCTCTCCTAAACTAGTAACAGAAGTTGATATAAAACACGCTCATAAAATGAGCGCAGAATCAACGCTGGGATACAGTTTTCAGATCGAAATACTTATTGAAGCGCCATGTTTATTATGTGGCGTTCAATCAAATACTCATCCTATACAAGTTGATGCACCGCCACTTTCACGGTCTGGATCGAAACTTCGCGTATCGCTACCTGAAAATTATGTTCCTACAGATTATGCCTTCGAACTTCTAATGTTTTTGTGTCGACCTCGGGAACCTTATATATTTATTGAAGAACCATGTGAACAAAACGCCGAAAGAAGTAACAAAAATCCAATAAGTAATATCATGAGCAACCCAATATTGATGCTCAGTTACTCACCAGACATCTCTGTAAATCAGCAAGAAAAACTTAATTCTGCTCCCCCGATAGAGCAAAATGGAGAATTTTTCTTCATTGTTAACTGCAATACTGATAACGAAATATTAAGAAATGATTTCAAAGATAGCTGGATGTTGTTAATAAAAAGCCTTCCTAAAAATTCTTACTTTAACGTTTTTAATCTTAACAGACAGCCATTGTTTTCGTGTTCTCAGGTATACAATGAAAACAGCCATCAAGCAGCATTGCAATACTTAGATGCAGATACCAATAGTTTAAAATCTCCTTCCTTACTTGAAGCTGTTAAATGGATTTATAGCACAGAGGAAATAGAACACGTGCCTAAACAGGTACTGTTAATTACATCGGGTAACTTAGGCAAATGTCAAGAAACGTTAGAAGTGGTCAGAAAGAAACACTACATAGCCCGGTAATTGAATAGATTCAGATTTGTTTTTAGTCTGCACTTAAACTTAATTCAGACTTTGGGTTTTTTATTTCGTTTACTTTGATTTTTATAAAAATATAGGATTTTTACATTTTGCACCGAAGAAGATGATGAAATTTTCTCTCTACAAACTCTTTCCTCACTAACAAAAGCAAGAAATTATACATTTAACGAAGAAGAAAACCTACAAATTAAGGTAAAAAAATTTCTTTTGTATAAAGATCCTCTATTATAAAAACAGAAAATGTCATTAATTGCCTTATTACAGTTTAAACCCAGCTAACACAAAACGTTCAAGAAACGTTCGTAGAACGTTAGAAACGGTCAGGCACGTTCTAAGAACATTTTAAGAACGTTTCCAACGTTCTTCGAACGTACTTGAACGTTTTGTGTTAGCTGAGAAGCTGTCATGTAAAATAACCCAATTTCTAATTACCATCAATAAAACTTTGTTTATAGATTATTGAAAGTTTAAACACAGCACTTCAACCAGCTATTACTGACTTAAAAGTGTCTTGGATATTACCAGACGCATATGATGTCATCTATACACCTGAAAACTTACCACCGCTTTATCTTCAAGATCGATTAAACCTATTTGCCATTCTTGCCACGAAGGAAGAAGATGAGAGGGATTTGGAATCTGGTAACTCGATAAAAGAATTTTGGTTTGAAGATTTTGATCCAATCGAGGAACTAGTATTTGATAACTGTTTAAGCAGAGACCTTACTTTAGAAAAAGAAAACGATGTGCTGGACAAAAAATGCAATATATACAAAAACTCAGAACAAGATAATGAAGTGTTTTTGACTGAAGACGAAGCTACTAAACTTCAAGAACACAATTGTGTACAAAAAAAAAAATCAATCGAAAGGATACAGTCTTGGAAAATATCTAAGCATCCAGATGAAATTGACCATGACATCTTGGACCCCGAACTGAAAATTTATTCTGACATCGAAAAACATTATTTACAATATCACGGTTCAGATAGATTTCTTAAAAGTAAAAATAACGGAGATGGTTCTGATAGTACAAGTAGCACCAACTCTGAAATGTCAAATACAAGCAGTCATTTATTTTCGTTCCCAGGTTATCCCACTAGATTGAGCTCTTGTCGTAGTCTGGAAACACGATCCCCTCATATATCAAAATACTGTGAGGATAAGATTTCTGATGGCTACATGAGCGAATCTTTTACATTAAATAATAAAGTGAAATGTAGAAAAATAACTCAAGCATTAGCGAATAAAAACGCAAACACCCATTTACTTGATTATTCAAATGAAGATTTAATTTGTAGATTATTAGAAAGTGAAGTAACCGAAAAAAGAAGTCATTTGTATGAATGGGTTCAACTTCAGGAGGAAATGATACAATGCACATGGCCTAAGACACGCCAAAAAAAGATAAGCAATGAATGGCGGGATAGCGGTTTTGGGAGACATTCTTCTACTGACCAGCGGTCGAGTGACTTAGAAGATGATCTTGCAAGAAAAAGCGTTTCTATATCTTCCAGCGGTTATTTTGAAAACGAAGAATTACATTACAAAGTAGATGAATGCAAAATTAATGAAAAGCAAATGAAATCAGCATCATCAAATCTTCGAAGAACAAGTGAAATTATTTTAAAAAGTGATGACGAAACAGAATTATTGAGAGAAAATCTTCAGAGTAAAAAAAACTCAAAACCAAAAGTAATAATGACTTCTTTAATCAGCAAACTACGCTCATTTGCAAATACTGTATCGGAAAAATCAAAATACAAAAGCTCACCTTCAGAGGGCATATCATCACTTCCGGGGACATTAAAAAAAAGACTGCTCAGTCGTACATCATCAAGCAAGTCGAATCAATCAGATTCAAAAAAAGATCTGGAAAAAAACGATTTAGAACAAATAATAGAAGACATAACAACAGATATTAGGAAAGTAGAGAGTATGCCACAAACAACTAAAAACAAAAAACGTTCATGTCATGGCAGAAATCCCCCAATAATCGAAAACTCAAGGACATTTAGTGCTTCATCAATGTTTGAAATAAGCCAATCTGAAATCGGCGATGTAAACAATTTGCAGCTACATCCTAGTCAAGCTCTAATATATTTGTCTGGTCAGCTGGGCAAACAATCATTTAAGAGAATTATACCTTTCCAGTTGCTTTTTAACAATGTGCAAAACTCAAGCGAGTTAAACAATACAGTAATGCATCAGCTTGCAGCAAAATCAATTATTAAAGACCTTGAGATGCAACTTGACCTCGATGAAATGCTTGGTGAGTCTTCAAATACATTTAGTTTTTAGATGTATTTTAGTAAGAAATAAAACAGTTTTTAGTAAGAAATAAAAGCAACTAACTGAAACTTATTGAGCGACATATTTAAAAAACTTACTGTGATAAAAACTTTTTCTTTTTCAGTAACAAAAAACTTACAAATTTCTTTTAGATCTTTAAAACACCATAAAGATTGTCATTTATTGTCCTATCAGAATTATTTAACACATACCCAATCGATTTAATAAAAAGGTTTAAAAACCCTTAACATGCTCTCTTCATTTCTTAAAAAAAAAAACTCTAACTTAATTTTAACAAAAACTGAACTAAAAATCCTAATATTTTAACAAAAACTGAACTAAAAATCCTAATATTTTAACAAAAACTAAACTAAAAATCCTAATATTTTAACAAAAACTGAACTAAATATCCTAATATTTTAACAAAAACTGAACTAAATATCCTAATAATTTAACAAAAACTTAACTAAAAATCCTAATGTTTTAACAAAAACTGAACTAAATATCCTAATATTTTTCATATTCTACATTTCAGAGATTAAAAGTCGAAGTTATGTCCAATCACTTATTGCAGAAGTAAGCATTTCTTCTCACATACCATCACGATACACCATATTGACATTAAATGATGACAAATGCAATGACAAACAAATAACTAGTATACAAGTTGGAGAAACTAATGAAAACAACAGGTAAAACAGGTTGCATTTGCAAGTATGATTATTATAATACTTTATATTTGTAACATAACTTTTTTCTTGCCTTACATATATCATTTATCATATACATAATCTTATATATAGTTATACATATTTAGAATTGAAAAAGCAACAAAAAAAGAAAGTATTCACATTTCCAAGCAGCTAAAATACGACATAACAAAAGAAATCAACTACACTTCAAATGGGATTAAACTATGGCAAATTATGAACCCACTCACTGCAACAACAAACAGAAACAGACCTGCTAAGAAAAGCTACATGAATCTTATAGAAATAATGCAACACGATGGAAGTTGGGAACTGAGTAGCACCTTTGCAAATATAATTTCTGTTAACTTTTTACACTTACAAGAAAGCTGCCCATTCGAAGATTGTAAGCTTAATAAAAAACTGTTAATTCAATCAGAAACATACGAAAACATATGGACTACAGCTATTGCACTATCGTGGCTTGATATGTTTTGGAAAACAACTTACAAATATTGGATGTTAATAAATCAGAAATCAAAACAATGGTTAATGAGGCAGCATTTGCCTAATGGATTTGATTTAGATGATATTCTTCTCTTAAGCCAGCAAACTTTAAATCTTTTAAATTCTAGAAAATAAGAATTTTAATACAAAACCTCATTAAATGTACCATGATATAACTTTTAATAAATGTATTGGCACCCAACATTTGCCAACATTACTTTGTTGAAAGCAATTATGCCTTCAATATCATTTACCAATTAAAAAAAAAAAGTTAATTGATAAGACATCAAATTGCAATCTTGTAAATTACAAATAAACTCGTTATATTTTAATGTGATTTTAATTAATCCAAATATTAAATTCTCTAATTCTTATTGAGTTAACGCATTACTTTATAACTTTATAACTTAACTTCTTGAACCTCTGTTAAGCTTCTTTTATTCCATAAAGTAAGAATAAACTTTTATTCTATGTTAATTTAGAACAACTTTGAACTAAAAAGAGTTGATATATAATATCAAGTGGAAATAGTTACTAAGGTAACCCATCCATCCATAATTGACAATTTCAAAATGATTTCTTTTCAACACAACATTTGATGATGGCTCATATGGAGACTCTGTAAACAAAATATTACCAAGAGATTACAATATTATCAAGTTATTATAGCATTTAAAACTTGCTCAATCCACTTGAATGTTCCAAAATATGAAATTTTCTTTTTTTTTTTCTCCCAAGAGAATATAATTCTTGGCTTTTAACACAAACTCATGTGAGTTTTTTAGTCGTGTGACCTGCTAGCAGATATTTTATTTTAGTGTTGACATCTTAACAGTTTGTGATTTTAGTCAAGCTAATTGACTTATCATTAATAGTTTCTGGACAGGAAATGGTAAATATCCCAAAGCCCCATGGTGATACAGCAGCTACAATGACACAGCTAGTCATGCAACGTATTGATGATTGGGACTTTAAGGTCAAGACAGAATTAAGGTCTTTGTTTTGATAATATAGATTCAAACACTATATCAAAGAGTAATCTTTGTACTCAATTAACAACAAGAGATTTGCAACGATTCAATTTGAATTATCATCACCACATCTCTGAAATATAATTCTTGAAAAGGTTTTGCAAAACCTTTTTTGCAATAATCATTTCACAATTTACTCTAAATCTAAATCATATTTCAGTAAATTTATGTGGACTTATTTATTTCATTCCTTTTTTGCTAAAGATACAATCTTTCTTTTTCTACCAACACCAGAGAAATTTAAAACTTATCAAAAACAATAAAAATCATTTCTGAAATGGTAACACTGAATCAAAAACACTAAAATAAGGAGACAATAACATTAAGAATAATAGTCAGAGAGTCAAGAAACTTCTAAAAATGAAAAGCCACTGAATAAGCACCACATTTTAGATTTCAAAACCCTATTTCAGTAATAGAAATCCTTTAATACAGAAAAGTTTGATATTTACGTACTTGATTGATATTCAATTTTTTAAACCTGAACTTTAAAAAAAATAGAACAAAGTTATTTCTAAGTATTTCTTAAAAATTTTTACAAAAAATTTCTTACAGCCTTCATAATTTACTATAAAAATATTATAAAAAAACAAATGGTCCATTAAAACAATTAAAAAAAAAAACACCTAATAATTTTAAAATTTTAAAACAAAAAATACCTTTGACAAGCCTAATGTCATTTGCAATAAATGCAATGTCTTCTTGAACTTCCAAGCATGGATGTCGAGAACCTCTCAAAATAATTTTGTTGCTATCTTTAAGTCAAAACAAAATGGTGGTAAACAAAATTTTTACAAGTGAGCAATTTTTAAAAAAATCAAAGAAAATTTTATGTATGAAAAAAAGTTTACCAAGTGGATATATTTTAGGGCGAACAAAAGGAATTGGAGCCTGTGATGCAACCAAAGCAAAGCTTAAAAATATTTATTACAAATATTAACAAATCATTATTATAATTCAAGTTAAAAGATTGTACAGTTAATGACACGATAACCATGTAACATACATACATAGAGGTTCACATATAATTTCATTTGACATAAATATTATTAATATAAACTTCATAATAATTTATGTTAAATGAAATTATATTTACATAAAACAAATGACTAAGAAGAAATAATCCAGTAAATGAAAGTACTTGTTTTAAAGACAAGTATAGACAAAAATAAATTTATAAAAACAATACCTGAGGAGAACATCTAAATAGGCAATGAGATCACTTAGTACTTGCATCGGATCAGCATAACCACCTATAAAAAAACAGAAAACTTGAACAACTTTGTTTTCTATATAATTATGACCTCAAACTAAATTAGCTATGATCAAACTGATTGAAAAATTGGCACAGAGCTTTACTTTTGGTTGGTTTCATTTTAAAGTGAGTTGTTTAAATATTATTGAAATACTTTTTTACACCTTTACTTAATTGCTAGAAAAACAAAAAAAAAAAAAAAAAAAATTACTTGCTATCTTGATGACTTCATTAGCTAGCTGCATTTGAAGTTCATTATAGGAAGATTTCTGGCTACGATAATCATTACTCAATTGAGTTAACGTTGAGTTAGTAAAGCGTACACCATCTTTACGTGTCTCTATTGTTGTGAACTTTTTACATGATCTTAGAACTTTTTCTTCCTAAATCATATTGAAATTGAAATTGAATTACTGAATTCAAAATTACGACAGAAGAAGAGCTTGAAAATCAAGAACATTCAAGAAAAAATTCACTATGCAATAAATTCTCACTTTTAATGTAACACGAAAAAAATGTCCAATTTGAGCATTAGATTCAAGTTTAATACTTTTTCCAGCTTCTAAACCTAAAAGTCGAGCAGCATCATCCAATGATTCATTTAGCTGTTCAGAAATTTCAACCATAGTTGTTTTACAATCTTGCAAAGACGAATCAAACTCAGCTTTAATCAAATATTCGTGATTTTCTACATCTTCTAAATCAACTGTTGTTTCTATGAGCTCAATATACTTTGAAAAGTCATTAACCAAATCCTGGAAAAAAATAAAAAACATTAATTTTTTTGCAATAAGTCAAATGTAAATAGAATAAAATATCAGCAATCAAAATTCCTTTTTAAACTGTAGAATACTCTTACACTTAATGGTTTACAAAAAACATCAGTAAGAGTTGCTTTGTAATCACCATCATATGAGTCTAATGTGGATAATAAATATGGTAACTGCTTGACTGCTTGATAAACACGCACACAATCCTACAAAAAGATATGAAACTTTATCAAAATTTACTAAAAAAACGACACTACCAGCCTAACATTAAATCTTGTTACATCCATTTTAATTTTATGTTTAACTAAAAGACATAAAATTAAAATGGATGTAGCAAGATTTAAATAATGTCTTATTGTATTTTTCAATTAAAAAAAAAATCCCCTTAGATTTCATTACTTTTTTTTACAAGTTTGAGCTACTAAATTGTTTTGGTTTTAAGTGATATACTGTAATAAATATTTTTCAAGATATATTCAACATATTCTCCTTTGATGACAGATGCTAGTCACAGGATTTTCTGTCCAGCTCATTTCAATGATGATGTTCTGCAAAATATTGATTTTTTGTTTTAAATAACCTAAGAAGTTATGTTTGGGATCAATGTTCAGTAACAATTAATTACAATCTAAATGTTTTCATTTTCTTTAAGAATTCTATCATGTTCCTCTTTTTTTCATTATACTATCAATTTTAACTAAATCTTTAACACCAGAAACCACGAGAGAGTCCCAACCATGCTTCACTGTAGGCACTACACTCTCCATCTTCTCTTTGTATTTTCAGCAAATGTAAACTTTTCTTTTTTAAGCAAATATTTTGAACTTCAATTCATCACTACAAAGTACTTTTTAAATTCTTCTGTTATTAATTCACAGCAAGAACCCCTTTTTGTTTTTTCTTTTCTTATTTTCTAGTCAAAGAAATGGTTTTCTGTAGCAACTCAACCAAACAGATTAGATTCTTGAAGATGCTTTTTAACTGTGATAAGAGATACAGATTTATTTAAAATTTTGTTCAGGGATGAGGAGCCAGGAGAAAAAAATCAATTCCTGAGTGAATTATGAAAAACCAACTCTTGACTCAATTCCCAACTCTAACTGATTTTCACCTGTTTATGCAACAGAGGGAAAAAAGTCAAAAAACTAGAATTAAAATAGGCTTTTGGCATTATGTTTAATGTAGTGCTATTGATATATAAAAATTAAAGATTAACAAGAATACATTAATTACCTTACCTGCATTAACCAAGTATATGCATACGAGTCTCGTATTTTACAGATCATTGGCCTAAGTTAAAATTCTTATTTATTGAATAAAATTGGAGTGATGAGAATTTATATTTTACCATGATTACCCTATTTTTATTCACCAAAAACCATCACCCAACAGTAAACCAGCTGACTGATTACCCAATAATCAGATAATCAAATGATATAATCAATAATCAAATAATCAAAAATAAATAATCAAAAATCAAATAATCATACTTGTTCAACTGAGTTTTGATATTGTCAAATTTTTAAAATTTGTTATGTTTCTTAGTAGATACCTCACTGGGGATTGCTAATCAAAGAATTATGAACAGGAATTTATGATGTTAAAATCAAGTGCATTTAATTTTATGAAGTAAGAAAATAAATAAATAAAAAAGCTTTATTTTTGTAAATAAAAAATAATAACTTATAATTGAAAAAAAAACAGTTAGGGGTCATTTGTTTTTTCGACTCTTAACTCTGACTCTTCCAAAAACCTTGAACTCTTCAACTCCAAATTCTTCATTCTGATTCCCAATCCCTGAAATTGTTCACTTATTTAGTGCTGTGAGTTGTCTATCTCATTTTCTGGGTACAACAATAAACTTTTCTTCTCTTGTTGCTGTAACTTAGGGCCTTCCTGACTGAGGAAGATTTTGATTATTTCCACTTTATCTGTATTGCTGAATCACATGATGAAAACAAGTCTTTGGTACTTTCAGCTTTGCTCTACCAGTTTCAAAGTTAGTTTTATTTTCAAGTAAACACCACAATTTGTAAATAAATATTTTTGCATCTGAATAAATATTTTTACATACTCTCATGTGGTCTCAAACATTTGGCTGGCAGTGTATGTAAATAAACAAAAGTGATAGCTAAAAATTATAAATGTTTACTTGAAGTGATGCTTTTTTTCTTGAAAACTTTTTCGAGATACGTGCCATATCAGGAATTCTTTTCAAATAAGTTTCCTAAAAAAAATTCACTTGATAAAAAAAATCTTATTATTATGACTTTATCATTATAATGATAGAGTCATTACAAAGTGATCAAACAAAGCTTTTTAAAATTTTTAAATATTTTAAATCTATTACTGATAACTACAGTAAAAAAAAAAAATTTTCTTTTTAAAATTGCATGATTTTATCTTTGTGTTACATTTATTAATTTAAAATTTATCATTATAATACAAATTTTATCATTGACATTTGGCCCTTAACAAAGTATGTAATATTGGACAAAAAATTAAAGGAGTTTTTAACCAATTCCTGCTAGATTATGTATTTCTAAAAATCTGCTACATTATAATATTCTAAATAAGTAAAAATTCAAAAAAATCTTTATAGTTGATATTAATTGTCAAAGAACTTTTTTTCTAGTATTTATTTTATTTTTGTTTGTTAATTTTATTTTTTGTTGATAATAAAAACTTTTTTCTTCTAAAAATCCTCAGACACTTTATTTACTTGTTTTGAAAATAAATCATTAATTTAATAAAAGGATACAATTTCTAACTGATAAAATTGAAATACCACAGTTTCATAGTGTTTTAAAAATAGTGCTGGAATAAGCAGAGTAATCAAAACATATTGATGTTTTAGTGCTCTCTTAAACTTTAGAATGGTGTCTGATTCTAAAATGCTGACATTCCAAGCATCAGTAAACAATTATTATTTGCAAAACTATAAATTACATATAAAATTTGTAGCACTTCTTTAAAAATTAATACAAATGTTACTTTTAAATTATAAAAAAAAAAAAAAAACTTTTTATTGAAATATTTAGTTTAAAAAACAAAGTCAACATTGAAGTTAAGAATGATGTTTTTTGTTGTCAATGTTAACAAAGTCCAAGTTCATACCAATGAACCTTGGTAAATAGATAAGTCAATATTGTCATTCGTTTCTAGCAATCACACCTGCTCACTTGTCTACTTTAAACGATTCACTGTGCTACTCTCAATTATACTATTAAAGGGGTCTCACATTGGGGTATGCTGCTGCTGAGATTGAATTGCAGATTAAAGTACATATTCACTGCATTGTTGTGAAATATCTAATACCATTATTTTGTAGAATATATTAAAATACAGACAACTACTAAAAACTGATGCAGCAATCGGAATAAGAGAAAGCATAAAAAAGGCAATCACAACTGAAAAAAATTAGTTGTAAATAGTATTAATACAAATATATCACTATAAAACTGTTAAAACAAGATTTCCTACATATAAATAGAGAATTTTAATACAATTTGTTTGAAATTTGTTAAAAAGATTGTTTTTGTTACTTGACAGCATGCTCAAAAGATCTTTGTCAGAAAAAAAAAAAGATTTCTTAGAAAAATCATCAAATGATGGGCATTTTTACTATGAGAAGTATCAATTATTTCAATAGTAACAAACTTTATTTAAGGGATTCAGGGATTCCAATATTTCTTGAATCTCTGAAATTTTCTCATTTGAACTTTCTTACAACATTTATTTTAGCCAGTTGTTTTTCAATATTTCTTAACCTTCTTGGACTCCAACATCTGTTCCTCTAGAAATAAACCTAATACATTAGAGGCTCTTTGCTAATGCAGACTTATTAATAAGCAATCAACAAAACCTAACAACTAATGGATGATTCCTAACAGAAGTTGTGTGATAACTAGCAGCTTTTATCTGTTCATCCCAAAATCATTTCACAAAAAGGTGTCATTTTCTATGTTTGATTTCATGACAATCTTAGTATTTCTTTTTAAATCATTATTGATTCCAATTTTAGGTGATCATCATTTTGGATTAGCACTATTTTATTAATAATGCATTAACTTATTAGAAACTAAGACAGGCCATTACATTTGCTTGATGTTTAAACACGTTGTTTTAACATCAAGCAAATGTAATGCCAATATTTTCTGTAAACAAAATTGTCAACAAAAAAAGTAACAAACGAAATTGTTAAAGTTTTTGTTTCCATCATGAAATCTCATGTAGAAGTAAAAATATAGCTAGATTCTTTCTAAGACATGTACCAGAAAAAATCTGCGAGCACATTATAAAGGATATCTATCTAACTATTGTATTTCGATATTGAATGTTATGTATATTTTGAAAGTACATATGTTAATATTATTAAATTTCACTTAAGAAAGTTTGTGAAGTTTTGTACTTGAGAACACACACACTTTGCGTTTTACACTCGACATCAGCTTTTGCACAGTCTTCGGCTGGACTTTCTTGGTAGCTCTCATTCATTTATTTTTGAAGTCTTTAATGTTTTTGGCTTCTTTTAGATTGAACCTTAGTTTTCTTTTGACAAGAGCCCAATATCTTTTGATAGGATGTAGTTCGGGACAATTTGGTGGGTTGCAGTGTTTTTCAACGAAATCTACTTTATGTTCTCTAAGCCAGTTTAAAGTTGTCCCAGAGTAGTGACATGATGCTAAATCGGGCCAAAATAACGGGTTACCCGTGTGTGTTCTTAAAAATGACAAAAGACGTTTCTTGAGGCATTCTTTTATGTATATTTTGGTGTTAATTGTTCTCGTAGTCACAAAACAAGAGCTTTTTTCACCACATTCACAAATTTCTTGCCAAACTAAGAATTTTTTAGCGAATTTTTGCATTTCAATGCATTTATAATTGGAATTCAGTTTCTTGCAATTAATTGCTGAATAATATTGGTGTCCTGGAAGAGATTGGAAATATGCAGCACAATAAGTTTCATCGTCAATAATCAAACAAGATTTTTTATAGAGCACAGTTTTTTATAGAGCAACTTTGAACATCGAGTTTGCTTCTTCTTGCTTTTCTTCACGACGAGGAACTTTTTTCTTTTTATAAGATTTATAACCACAATTTCTCTTTACTCTTTGTATAGTGGAAGCACTTGTCTTAAATTTATTCGCTAATGTTTGTACAGAAATCTCCGGTTTTCTAAGGCATCTTTTACCTTTTTACCAAGATCTCGTCTAACAAAACATTTTTTTCTTCCACTTCCTGATTTTCTTATGATTGTACCAGTGTCCTTAAATCGTTTCACAACACTCTGCACTGTTCTAAAAGCAATCTGCAGCTCTTTAGAAGTTGTTTTGTTTGATACACCAGGATTTTCAACGATTAATGCAAAATTTTTTCTCGCTTCTTATCTTGATTTGATGACATTTCAATCATAGCAAATTGTTTTAATAACAGAGTTGTTTAAATATTGAACAACATTAATACAATGACATTTTAAAACAATTAGCTATTTTAAATGATGTACGGTTTCCGTAAACACCACATCAGAACACGCACAGATTTTTTCTGGTACATTTCTTAAATTTTCTTTTAATCTAAAATTTTTTTTACATTTTATATTACCAGAATAACTTATTACTTTTTTACAGGAAAAACCTGGTTAATGTACTTGCATGTGAATTAATGTACTTGCATGTGAATCTTGAAGAAAGTGCTTTTCAAAAAAAAAAAACATTTCCACCTAAGATCCTTTTTTTCTAATAAAATATCCATTAGGCCATTAAATTGGGCAGGGAAAATAGTTATACATTTTCTCAACTTATAATGACACTGTTTCTAGTAGTTATTTAAAGTAGCTCTATACCTTTGTTAGCCTATATTAGAGACTGTACATTGAGGAAGGCAAGAATTTCTTTCTAGCATAAAAAAATTAATTTAGAAAAAAGGACTGCTATATTAAATTTGTAATTTTTTTGAAGATTTCATTGTGATGTTTGTTTTGCAACTGTAATTAACCTATGACCACTAAAAATAAAAAAAAGATTTCTAACACAAGGCATCTAGACAAGTTAATTCTAATTACTTTGGTTGCAGCAATTGACTCCATACTAATCAAAACAACTGATCAGTCAGTGTGCTGAAGCAGGTCCCAAAAATTTATTTATGTAAAATTAACATTCATAAATTTTAGTTTAAATTTATAGTTTAAGTTTACAAATACTAACAAAGTACTTTTTATTACAATACCTGTATTGTCTTCCGAGTATCACTTCTGTTAAAAAAGGCATCCACTATGTCTAATCTTTCTTCTAAAAGTGGCATAATTTATACAAAAGACTCAAAGTCAAATAAATCTTGACTTATCCAGAAATAAAACAGTTTATTAATAAAACTCTAATAGATTTCTAATCAAAAGGAGTCAAAATTTTCTTTTAACTTCCTGATGTGAATAAGCAGATTACTGAACCTTAGTTATATTCACACAAAATGCTTTAACCAACTTTTCTCTTTATCGAGGATAATTTTTTAATAAGAATATGCTTAAAATTTTAAAAATTTGACAACTCCAAAAGTTTTCAAATTGTTATAGTTAAAATGTGAAAAATCAAACAGGCGCTCACCAATCTTCTTATGATCAAGCAATGGTTGTTTAACCCATTGTGCCAGCAGACGCTGCCCTTGGCTAGTCCGACAATTATTCAATAAACCAACCACACTCATTGATTTGTTACCCCCTAAAACTCATACATTAAATCAAATAATATTTTGTTTCCAGAAGTGCATTCTGGCTTTTCAACCCAACAACAAAATATGAATTTAAAAGGTTTTTTTCTAAAGCAATATTAAATATAGAAAGAGTTCAGAATAGGAAAATAAAAGATTTAAATTAAAAAAAACACTTTTTTTCATTTAAATGTTTTTGTTATTTTCCAGTTTATTTCACTTGGGATATATGACTTATCAAAAATTGGAAAATAAAAGATAACAATTTGTACACAGGAATTAAACCTCAAAGGCCAGTGTTGAATTTTTTATATGAAAAAAATTCAACACTGGTATCAATATACTTATCCTTCAAAAAAAAAAAAACTTAATTGGCTCAAATATTAAAGTCTAAATACAAATCAGTAAACAATATCTAACACTTACCATCATCAGCTATAGGCATTATGTTTAGAGCTTTAATGGCTCCAGCATCCAAACGCATGAACTGATTTAAATCAAAAATCTTGATTGAGAATTGGTTAAACACTGATTCATCTGATAAAAGCTAAAAAAAATAATTTAAACAAAAAAAAATGTTAGAATAAACTTTTAATTATCGAATTCTCAGAATTCACTTTAAAAATTTCAATTGAATATTCAAATTCTCACATGTGAGATTTTACAAAAAAAAAAACAAAAAAAAGAAGTTTAAACTAATAGTCTTTACACACTTCAAGGTATTTTATAATAGCTGATAAACACATCATAGCTTGAAGCAAATCAACTTCACCTAAAAATAGTAAAAATTAAAAAACCCAAAAACATCCTTATTAAAAATACATTTAAAACTATTAAAAATACAACAGTTATATCAGCAAACATAAATTTTAAAAAAGTTCTTTTTTATTTTCAGAGAACAAAATCTTTTAAATGAAATCAAAAAGATTTTACACAAAAATAATATAATATACTAACGTAAGGAAGCACTTGAGCCAAATGAAGTCTTTAAGAGTCTATTGAGATCTTGATGGATATCTTTTGATTGAAAATCAACTATAAAGTTACAAGCATATGAATTATGGCTTATGTTAAAAAGTTTTGTATATACTTCATTTCATAGGTTAAATATACCCAAGAAAAGATCTAAACTTTGAGGCACTTGTGTTGGTCACTGTTATTAATGAGATTACTTATAAAAAAAAGACAAAATTAAGTTTTGAAAGAAACTCACTTTTTTTACGCTCAGTTATCAAAACATTTGATCGTTGAAGAACCTGTTGCAGCTTCCCACCATTTTCAACACAATCTTGATGAGTAACAATACATTCTTTAACACCAATTTGCAAAATAAATGCCTATAAGAAAATGAATAACTAAAATAAAAACACTATTTGTCAAAAGACGAAGGGTTGCACAAAGTCTGGCATAGATTCTATTACGTTAGGAAAGTTTGATTTTTTTGCTTTATTTTTTTGAATCCACTAAAGGGTATAAAACCATCAGAGCCATCTGTACTTTAACTTTCAATCAGCTACTTTGAATATTAAGTTGTAAGCCCATCAAAAAATGTTCATTTTTCAAAAATATTAAACACATTTTTTATTTTCATGAACTTCAGTATGTAATGTATTTTTGAAACAGTTATTGGATTATAACATTTTAGATGTTTTTCTCTCCTAAAATGCCCCCTCATTTTAAAAAACTATCCTTTTGAGATATTTCTAAGAAATTATACTTTTGAATTTATACTTAGTTACCATTTTTGATTTCCAGGTAGAAGGCTGAGTAGTTAAAATAAAATACTCAATGTGATTTATCACATTAGCACAAAACATTGGTTAGAAAAAATGGTAAAACTCTAAAAGTTCCATAAAGCTCATTTATGGACCCTGGCTGTTCAGACCTTCTACTCTCAAAATAGAAAAAAGCTACTTTGTCATCTCAATTTTAGTTAAATATGTAACATTTTTAAATAATTATAGTCAAACCAAAACAAGCAAAAAATGACTAAACAATGAGCAACCTTTCATTGAAATTACAACTTATTTCATCTGTTGACTATAAAGCCTAAAAACTAAATTTATAAACTAATTTAATAAAAAAATTTGCATTTTATGGCAAGAATTTTTAATCATACTTAAAAAATTTGAAAGAGCAGGGGTGCAGAATTCAAATTTTTTGTGTTTGTTATTTTAAAATAATAGTCAGGATTTAAATTACAAGGCAGTTGCAGAATTTTATGGAGATCCAATTGCCCCGAATAAGTTGGTATTAAATTCTAAATCACTTTTTATAAAATTATAATAATTAGAAGGCTTTGTAAGATTAAACTTTAAAAAATAGTAATCTATAACAACCTTTTCATGAAAAAGCACTAATAAAGTTTTAGGACTTTGAAATATCAATTATAAATCTGAACCTCTAAATTTGTGAACTGGTCATTGTCAACAAATTCACAGACATTAAGCATTCTTTCAGTCAAGTCCACAAAAGCTGCTCCTAATAACTAAATAAAAATATAAACTTTACAAGAAAAGGTAAAAAAAAAAAAAAAAAACTCACAAGACTCACATTTAACATGCATACAATCCTCTGAATAAAACAACTAACAATTCTGAACTTGTCGATCACATGTTTTACCCTGAAACAAGGTAAAACATGTGATCAAAAATTTTTGCCAAGATTTTTTTTCCCCCACATATAACAAATGCGCCAATTTTTCAAAACACATAATGGCAAAAAAAAACTATCTAGAACAACTTAATGTGAAGTAATATAAGGAATAGTTTAATGTCTATAGTGTATATATAAAGTATAAAATACTTTTTGACCACATCCATCAGTGGAAAGTTTTAAGCTCAAAATAACAGCCATGTCAGACATTTCATTGTTACCAAAAAGCATTTCTTCAAACTGCTGCAGGTTTCCAGGTGATGCCTATGCACATCAACACATTACTAATATTACATACATTAACATAGACCAAACAAAAATATGAAAAATCACCATAACATTGAAAGACATAACATTTCAAGAAATCAATTTTGCTTAGGAAAAACAAATTTAGAAATTACCTTTCCAACAAGATCCCATTGGTTGGATTTCCCACTTTTGTTTCTATAAAGTTCAACTCTGTATTGGCGAATGAGAAGTAACTCTCGTATAAATTTCTCAAAATTATTTTTACTCAAAGCCACTGAGGCAATCTTTTTATGACCTAGTAAAAACATTCAATTGTAAGAAAAAAAACGCCTTTTAATTTTTTTAAATTTTTAATCAAATCAATTTTTAAATCAATTTTTAATCAATTAAGAGAATGAAAGCAAGGTTTTGTGAAGCCAGTTTGGAAATTTGGCTGCCATCTTGGTTAACCCAAAACAATTTCACAGAACTTAGGACTTTACTTCAAACTTTGTTAAACTAAATCAAAACATTCCAATGATTGCAATTAAATGATTGAATAACTGGTCAATTTATGTTTGGCAAATTATACTATGATGTAAAGAATTATTTGCTAACTGATAGTCTTCTTCAGTTCATTCCAATGACTTTTGAAATACTGAAACAGACATTCAGATAGCTGTAAGGGTCTGCGTCTCGTTATTTTTTTAAATCGAGACAAGACGAGACGATCCTAAAAGCTTTGTCCCGATTAGTGACAAATATCGAGACAATTTTCAATTTTCAGTCGAAATCCGGGACGATACCGAGACGAGACGAGATGTCCCGGACAAAAAAGGAGCTTTACAATTTCCCGGAATTTACATCTTTTTAACGAGACATAACGAGACATAACAAGATATACTAGTTAATCTTTAATGTGAAATTTAAATTATGAATTTCTGACACAATTACCATTATTTATTTCAGCTGCTATTATTGATATTGTTATACCATCTACATAAACACAGCTTTATAAAAGTTAATGGTAGCAACTGAAATCAGGGGGAAAAAAATATTTTTGGGATAGTATTTAACTTTTTCCACTAAAATATCGTGTAAGAAGTGGATAAATATATGTCCAATGGCTAAGTTTCTGATCATTTAATATTGTTTACCGCCGAGGTCAGTATTCACTTCTAATGCAAGAGTTTGTTTTACACTCATATTTAAGGGAAAGATTTTATCCAAAGTGTCTTTAACTTTTTTGATCAATAAAACGTTTGACTTTTTTTAAAAAGTGTACTTTTTGCAGAGACTAACAAGAGAGCATGATGTTCAATACCTAGTTCTTTTTTCCTTTGCTCTCTAAGGACCACCCATTGTTTATGGCGTTTTCCAGAACCAAAATGGCTACTTTTATTGGTCATAAGATTTTCTTGAAGCCATTGGTCTTCTTTTTCTATAAAAGAATCATAATTTCTACCACATTGTTTTAGTTTTTTTCTTCACTTTTGAAATAAATCTATCTAAAGTAGCATTAGTTTATGTTCTATTTGCTAATTTCTTCAGTTTTATTTGGTTTCCTTAAGTAAATCCTTCCAAAATGGTAATTTATCCACTCCTAATTCACGTATATTCGGGATAAGATCTAACCTTTTTGTTGTTGTTGTTTTTAAAATCATTAATATATATCAGAAACATTTTTAAGTACTCTGTATCATTTTTCATTTTACACTGTTTAACATTTTATGTTATAACTTCTTTGACAATTACCACATGACGTTCCCTATAATGTTTAAGTAAATGTTACTTGTATATTATACAGGAAATATTGAAGTTGTTAAGTAATGCTATTTTTTAAAATATCTAGCACCTCTTGAATAGTAAATCATTATTCAAATTAAAACATTTAAACAAATTTCTATGTAGCGTATGATGATAAAAATGTTTCTTGAAACTATATTTGATATGTTGAAACAAGTCATACAAGTAAAAAACTCAAATTCAAGATACAAGTAAAAAACTCAAATTCAAAAAATATATAAAGTTACAAGATTATCTTCAAAGTAAATATAGACTTTAACTTAGATTAAAAGTTCTCCATTTTTACAAAATAAAAATCTCTTATTTTTTAGATTTCTTTGAAAATAATTTTAAATTTTTAACTTCTTTTAATCATAAATTGTAAAATATAAGTTTTATTAAAAAACTGTTTTTACTTTTTAAATAAATGATCATTCTAATTTAATATTATTTAAAAAAGAGCACTATATTTACCAAAAAACTGTGAGGGTTTTAGTGCCATTTTTTTGCTGTTTTGAGTCACTGTGCGTCATTTCTGGCTGGCAAAACAAACTTGGTTGGCAAAAAATTTTCTTCACTGTGAAAGCGCGAGTAAGATATCTAGTTAATATTAAGGGTCTGCGTCTCGTTATTTTTTTCCAGGAAACTTCTCGTCTCGTTACGCTTTTCCTGGTTCATTTCAAGAAAACGATTCCGAGACGCAGACCCTTAGTTAATATAATTGATCTGTCTCGTAACGTTTCGTTATTATCCGGGACACAGTTTTTAAATTCCGAGAAAAAAATTATGTCCCGTTTTATATCTTTATTCCGGGATAATTGTTTCCTTTGTCTCGTTATTTTTTTCCGGGAAATTTCTCGTCTAGTTACGCGTTTCCCGGTTCATTTCGAGAAATCGATTCCGAGACGCAGACCCTTAGATAGCTGTATTTCAACAGGCTACTAGCAGATACTATATTTCAGATAGTATGAAAGATTCTTGTGAAAATAAAACCAAATGTTTGTAAGTTTAATATAATAAAAGTATATACATGTAAATATACATTACAAATATATATTTACATGTATATAAAATAATAAGCTATAACTTAATTGTATGTATATAAATGCATACATATACATATTACTATCATAACATATAAATATATATTTATATGCTATCATAGTGATATGCATATATATATATATATACATATATATATTAACATATATACTGTGCTATCTCCTGTGCATTAAACTTCCTTGCATTAGACATTCTGAAATGGTAACTTAGAAAAAACTGACCTCTTTCATACTTTATTTTATTTCAGGTAAAAAACATTAGGTAGACTATGGGAAAATGAGCAGTTATTTCTTAACAGCTTGCTTCAGTTACAAGCTTTTAAATAGTATGACAGTTCATTAAAATAGAGATTTGGATTAAAATCAGATAAACAGGTCCAAATAAATTTATTCAACACTTTGGAACTTTAAGCTTTTTTCTTTGTTAACATTAAATAAAAAGACTTTTTTCTGAATGATTTAAATAAAAATGACTGAAAAGTCACCTGATCCCAACTCTTTGATAACAGATGCTGTTTTAAAAAGTTCCTTTGCAGCAAATATGGCATCCTCATTGTGCACTGTATAAAACTCCTGCAAAATAACATCAAAAAAAATTAAAGAAAGTTATTTTGAAAAGTGCAAGTATCCAATAAAAAATTTCATTAATAATTTAATTCATTAAAAAGTACAAATAAAATTAAGATAAATATACACACCCCTCGGTCAAAAAAACGAACTGTTGTATGTGGTTTCTGTAAATAGTAAAACAAAGTATAAATTTGATTATTTTCAACAACTTTTTTTTAAGTGTAAGAAAGTTTAAGTTTAATAAGCAAATTTCTTACTACTAACTCAACACAAAATTAAGTAAACAATAGCATTAAAAATAATAGTTATGGAATTGATATTTTGTGAATTGAAAGGGCACTGATTTTTTTTAGAGATACACATGAAGTTGCATGTTCAAAGTGTTGCTTTTAATTACATTAAAAATTCCAATTCTAATTAACAGAGTTGCACTGACTGTAACTTTACAAAACAAATGGAGGATTATGAAAAATGGATTTTAGGAAACTGGCCAGCAGAATATTCAAGCAACATGGTTAAATTGAAACATTTTTGACTTATCAATACCTAGTGTTACCACCTCTTGATGTTATTACAGCCTGACAGCACTGTAGCATACTTTCAATTAGAAGTCTAATCATTTCTTAAGGGATACCTTCCCAAACGCAGATAAGACCTTGTTGCAGCTTTCTGTTAGGTGGTGGATGTTGGCTTCTAACACAGCATCCCATTATGTCCCAAAGATGCTCTATTGGGTTCATATGCAAGCTGCCCCCTCCAAAACTTGAATATTAACATTATTTAATTATTTAGTAACAATGTGCCGTATGTGGTCTAGCATTACCCTGCATAAGAAGGAATCTATCTGCAATGTACAGTGCAAAAGGTACCACAAAAGGTTTTAAAATGTCTGCTATGTATCGTTGAGAAGTCAGACGTCCACCATCAACAATAAAAAGCTCTGTGCGAGCTGTTAAAGATATTTTGCCCCATACCTTCAATGAGCTGCTTCCATGTAAAGTGGTTTCTCGAATGTTACAAGCAAAATATCTTTCATTTGGTATTCTATACAGCTTAGGGGGTTATCAGAACTTACAAGGCAAAACTTTGACTCATCTGTAAATAAGACCTGTCCCCATACATGTATTTCCCAATTCATCTGCCTCCTTGCAAACACCAGTCTGTTTCTTTGGTGGTCTACAGACAATCTGGGACCAGTAGCTGCTGGCTGAGGTCGTAAATTTAAAGCATGAAATCTTCTGATAGTTATCTTTTCTACTGTTAAAACAACTCAAAAGTAAATTGGCTGGCCAAAATCAAAAAAGTCAGAAATTTACACCTGGCTGCATGAAAAATTGTTCCTTAACATATTCAATGTATTATTTTTAAAAAAGTGTTGTAGAATGATTTTGAGCCGAATTTGTTTCAAGGATTCACATTTTTACACTGATGTACTATTGCGGCAGAAAGTAAGTATACACCCTACCCAAATCGTAAAAATAATAGTTTAATGTGGTATTTCTTATTTTTAGAAACATAATAGAAGCAATTATTGCATTCTGTGAATTTACTTAATCAATATTCTTTGCACTTCCTGTTTACAATAGCAAGTGTGACTCATGTTGTGTAGTAAAAATTAAACTTTAAAGAGTTAACTTTGTATTGTTTAATTGTGCAAATTTTGAAGACAAGGTTAGTAATTGTTTTACAATGTTATAGTATTGTTATTATAATTAAGTTTTTAATAACAATTAACAAATAACTTTTTTTTATTGTCCTAAAAACTTTCAAAATGGTTCTGACCAGTTTTGACTTTAGGCCAAGTCATTAATAAATTATTATTATCCATTGTTGAGATGCATGTTGGGTTTTAGAGAATTTTTAGTTACAATTTGTTAGTTTAAGCTAATACTGATTAATTGATGTCTTTGGTTTTTTATTATTCATATTTGGCCATTTGTCTGATATATTTTGTGTAATTATTCATTTTTATATTTGAAGGTATGCCCAAATATCATCGACTGACAACAGAAGAAAGACTTCGCGCAGTGTTCTTGACAGAAACAGGTGCAAGTTTAAGAAAAATAGCCAGAGAACTTAAAGCAACACCAATGGGTATTGAGAAAATAATAGATAAACATATCGAAACTGGTTCAACAGCTGATAAGAGGCAATCTGGAAGACCAAAGAAAACAACTCCACACACTGACAGAGTGTTAGTTCGAATGTCCTTGCAGGATCGTAGACTCACTGCCCCTCAACTCGGTCGAAAACTTTCTGAAGAACATGGGGTTACTCTGGCAACTCGAACTGTACGTCAGTGCCTTCTGAAAGCAGGTCTTCGTGGATGTGTGGCTGCAAAGAAGCCACTGCTTTCAGCTACAAACGTTCGTCGACGATTGGCATTTGCCAAAGCACACAAAGACTTGACAGTAGATGATTGGAAACATGTCCTGTTCAGTGATGAAAGTTCTTTTGAGTTGTTCCTTAGTTCCAAACAAGTAATTGTGCGAAGAAGAGTTGGTGAAAAATTCAGTAAAAACTGTATTGCGCCAACTGTCAAGCATGGAGGAAAGAGTTTAATGATTTGGGAGTGTATATCTGGCTATGGGCTTGGGCACCTTTATCGATGTACTGGAAGTATGAACCAACACCAGTACATTGATGTACTACAAAACACAATATTTCCTTCTGCTAGTGCACTGTTTGGGCAACTTAACTCGTTCTTCTTTCAGCATGACAATGCACCATGCCACAAGGCCAAGACTATCACAGATTTTCTTCGGCGTAATCAGGTGGCAGTACTTGGTTGGCCTGCTCAGAGCCCGGACATGAATCCGATTGAAAATTTGTGGAGCGTTATGGCAAAGAACATTGAAGGAAAGAGGCCATCTAACTTGGATAGTCTTTGGTTAATTTTGCAAGATGCATGGAACAATATTGATGATGTTACAATTACTCGCCTGTTTGAGTCAATGCCAAACCGTATGAAACATGTTATTAAAGCGCGAGGTTACCATACTAAATATTGATCAAACTGCATGTTCTTGATACAGAGTGTTGTTTTTGATGATTCTGATAAATAAAAATTGTGTTTGCAACAATTTACAGTGTTTTTAATTGCTTAAAATAATAAATGTATGCAAAACTCAATGGTGTATACTTACTTTATGCCGCTATAGTATCTCCAAAAAAGATATTTTAGTGTTAAAATTTGGATTTAGATGGGGAGCATTTTTGTCAACAAAAGTATTTTTTGCTTTCAAAATATAAATCAATTATTGCATATAATTCATTTTCCTTTTGGTGCAGTGAAATAGATAAATAATGAAAAAAAAGAAAATAATGAAGATAATGAAAAAAAAACTAGCCTTGGAACCAATTCAGAGAATGGTTGCTTCTTATTCAATTTATAAACAAGTTTTTGATGAGTTTAAAAAACTTCAAAAATTTTGTTTCATACAGCCTCATCCTAAAATTAACCTAACATTAACCTTTTGATTAAAAAGTGTAATGGAGTTTTTTAAAAATTTTGTAAATATATTTGATTTACCTTCATAAGTATCTGAAGATAATATAAATATAACTTTTTTCCTCATTCAGCAGCAGCATTGATTATCTTGACTGTTTCAATTAAAAACTTCATTTTCAAATAGTTTCAAACTTCTTCCCATCCTAAAGGAGGAGGTTTGAGCCATTTACCATTATTGTTCAAATTAAGAAAGAGCAATCAAGATTGTTTCCCAATATATGACAAAAGCTCTGAGCTCTCTTAAATGGACGGTTTTCCAGAACTGATAGCAAGTGGCTTTCTCAAAACTATCAACTTTAATGTAATTTTAGTTTTTTCATTTGTAGAAAGATTATTAGAAAAGAGACTGAAAACTGACATCCTGCAGCTAGATATCAAAAGTGCCTGTTAAGAACTTTTTGAGCTGCAGCAGAAAAGCCTGAGATTTTTTCCAGACCTCCAAGATCTTTGTATAACTGCATATTATTAACTGGAACATCAGGACTATTTGTTTCTTTTAGCCAGGTTTTAACATACAAAAGTGAGCTGAAAGTCCAAAAAAAAAAATTTTACTTTACTACATCAGAATTAAGTAAATCTTCTTTAAAAATAAACATCTTCAGTACATACAATTTATGTGACATCCATCTGTCTTGATAATTCGCTCCACAAGTTTTTCATATTTTAAGTTCTGGTATGTCTAACAGATTAAATGCTAATTCTGCAGCTTAATTATAACTATCTCATGGATGCTTAGATTTTACTTCTTTCTCTAAGAATACAAAAGCTTAGTCTGGTTTATTTTTGAGGGAAAAAATTCCAATATATTGGGATCCATTTAGGTTTTTAAGTGAAACCTTCTCTGAGTAAAATCCATTCTTTCTCAAAATCTTTGAAATCTATATTAACATCAACATTTGCTTTTAAATAAAATTGTTCCAAAATATGATGGCAACATACTAGTTAACAGAGTTTCCATTAATTTGCATTCCTCTAGAAGAGTTGAAGCACTATTCTTAAGCAATTTATTACAAGCATCAAAAACCTTGGTGACAATTTTAAGATCCTTTTCCTTTAAGTTTTTTAAGTCTCCCTTAACAAGCCATGTACCAAATTGTGTAGGTTTTATTGATATTATTTTGCCTTAAACATAATTAGGAAAACCAATGTGGCAACTGATACTCTGTCTGCAGTTTCTGTTATCATTGGATGAAAAATAAAGTTTCTTAGTAAAACCAGAGTGATAGTTACTGATCTAGTATCTATCCTTGACTTAGGATCACTTTTAAGAGAGTTGCAGAACCCATAGAACTACTAAGTCACTGCTATAACGAACTAACTGACCAGTTTCTTTACTATTCATTTTTATTCTCTTTTCTTTATCAGTTCCAATCTGTTTCTTTTCTATTCTTTGTTCTCCATTTTTTCTCCTAACACTGGAGTCTAGCACACTTTTACATCAATTCCTCCAGTTTTTATTCAAATTTTGAGAGCTGTAAACCAGACAATATCTTCATCTGCATCTTTAGCTGGTCTGGTTTTTCTAATGTCATCTTGCAAGAAGTAATTCCAAAAATGTCACTAAATATTTGAGGGAAGCTCTGTTTAAGTAAATTTTCCTTATTGAAATGCTTATTTTTAGATTTTGCAAACAACCTCTATTCATCATGTAGCTTTGAAAGATTTTCAATACTTGCCTTGCTTATAGGGAATATCAGCTTTATCCCTTTAATTGAGAAGCTTTGTTCAAGCTAGGAAAAGTAAATTCTTCTCCAGTTTCAACGGATTTCAACAAGCATGATCTTGGATTTATCTTTTTACATCACTGAGCCATTAATACTTTTTGAAGTATTTTCAATAATGTAATTGCTTATAGGGAATATCAGCTTTATCCCTGAAGAGTTTTATCAACTTTATCCCAGAAAAGTTTTGAGTGACTTACTTAAAGGGAATATTGGTTTTATCCCAGGAGACTTTATAGTAAGATTTTTAGATTTCAAAATGTTGCTTTAAGCATGCACTTCCTCTCTAACCTTAGAAAAGTCTCCATAGCAACTATCAATAATTTGAAACAAATTAAATTAAAACTTTAAACAAACTTTCAATGACTTAAAATGTCACACTTTAAATAAACTTTCAATGACAAAAAATATTGTTAAAAAATAGTGTTAACTCTAACTGGAAAATTTTGTAAAGATTTCTAGTAATGGTCAGAGAGCTTGTTTTTAAATCTTCTAAAGGATATCAAACCAACAATGTATTATTTATTGACAACACTTTCATGCATTTCTTTTTCACTGATTTTCCTTATTTTTTTGATTTGATCTCTCTTTTTTTTCTGTTTAAGAGGTGGCATTCTTTCAATTGTCTTTTTTAATTTGAAATATATATAAACTGTAATTTAAAACAAAATGAGCATATTGCATTCATAAATTAATTTTTATGCCTTGTTTATTATTATGCCTTGACATGAACTTTGTTTGCAATAATAAAAAAAAAAAAGCACAATAAATTAATAAGTATTTTGCAGAATATTTTAAAAATTGGCTTCATGGAAGACATTGAGTTTCATAACTTGAGTTTTATGGAAGTATTGTCATAGAAAAATTTGTTTAATTCAATGCCATGAAAACATTGCAATAGTGCAAATAGTTACAGACATACACACACATAAACATATATACATGCATATATTATATCAGACTAACAACAAGAGTCTACCTTTATTTCTTTATTTGTGCTAAATCAGTGAAATATGTTGCTGAGGTGGAAAAATGTACCTGCTTTTGCCTTGAAAAATACTGGCTATATTTAAAGATAAATGTGACATTTATCTTTAAATATAGCCAGTATTTTTCAAGGCAAAAGCTGGTAGTATAGGGTGGTATATTTTTACCAAACTTGGAACTCCAATGTTTAATATTAAGAGTAATACAATTTTTTGTATCTAGTAAAAGAAACTAAATCTTACTTCTCCAAGTGTGTTTAAGTAAGACAAAAATCCATGCTCTCCAATATTTTCTAAATGGATTAAGCAATTATAAGTTACAACAAATAAAGAAGTTAAATAAGAAAAATGATTGTCAATTACTTCACTTATTAAAAGACTGCGGGTCATATATACAGCTATATTAACTTTTTAAAAGTTTTTTCTAATCAATACAAGGATTTAAATTCAATAAAGTGGATCAAAATATATAAGTATGTATGTATGGTATGATCTTATATGCATAGCTTACATATGTAAAACCAATGAAAGCTAGCAAAAAAGAAATTTATGCAAGTAACTTAATGCAAGGAACTGAAAATACTTTTTACTTTAACTTTTATTCAAATTTATCTTTTTACGAAGAAACAGCAAGAGGTACAGTTGCACTTACAATAGCTATATATATATATATATATATATATATATATATATATATATATATATATATATATATATATATATATATATATATATATATATATATATATATATATATATATATATATATATATATATATATGTAATGATTGTTATTTAAATTTATAATTTGTGTTATTGCTGTCAATCTATAAGATGCTAATCACACAGCTTATTAAAAAGCTTACTAAATTCTATTCTTTTTTTAGATACATCAAACACATTTAGGCTAATAATTGTTAAAAGATAACTTTTTAATAATAAAAAATTGAAAAGGATTTTTATGAGATATAATACAGCACCATCTAGCAGTGGTAGTGATAAATGACTATTCTTTATTTACTACTGTAAAAAGAGCTAGAGTAGCTTATAAAAACTTTAAGACACAACTGTTAACTAAGCATAATTATAAGTTTAAACAACTTGAAATGATTTTTCACTCATAACAGTCAACATATGCATATTGGTTATTTTTATTTATTATTATGCTAGGCCAGCTGTACAACCAATACAAAAGTAAATAAACATTAGTTTTATACTTTCACTTTTCTATACATGTAAATTCAAAAATTTGAATAAGTCTAACTGTAGTTGATTTTCTTTTGAGCCTATGGTACTTAACCTTTAACTAGCTAGTAATTGTGAATGACTCCACTATATACAACACTATATAGCTCTTTGCGACAATTTACACAGAACTTCTGATAAACTACTTTTAAAAAAAGTTAATTTTACAATCAAAAAATTATTCTATAAATTAAGTAGTAGTGTTTATTTATTGATGAAAAGTTATATACATAGAACATAGTAATGATTTCTAACCAAAAGACATTTCTTGAACAGGTTGCACTTCAGCCATGATTTGTTGATAAGCCTCGAAGCCACGTGCGTTTACGCGCTTCAATTTTTAAAATAAGCACAATTTTCGAAATGATTAAAGTTTGTTTAAATACAAACACTTCAGTCTGGTTAACTCGAATACTTGATAACTGGAGCTTTTATAATGTGAACTTTTTAAAATGTAGAACTGAAAATCATATCTCTTTAAACAATTAGTCAATTGTTTTTTATTTTTAAATCCCTTTGAATGGTTTTTCTACTTCATTATAATGTCCTTTCATTTTGTGAACTTTTTATTTCTTTTAAGTAATAAAAGAATATACATGTGTTCACTGGCATAGAAAGTACCTCTAAATCTCTCTAATGGGATTTGCTTGGAGCATCTAATAATAATTTCAATGGATGCTAAAATGTGGACAAGTATTCTAGCATTGACAAGTAAGTGTGGACAAGTATTCGAGCATGAGCATTCGCAGTATTTGATAACTTGTTGTTACTCTATAAATATTCTTCTTGTTCTAAGTTAAAGTCTGATGTGTAAATACTTAATGTGTGTACTTTAAAATATTTGCACTTTAAGATAAATATTTAAGTTTACAAATGAGAAACATGAACAAAGAACTTATCTTTCAATGTTAGGACGATATATTTGCATTTTTAAATTAAATTTTTTTTGTTTATGTTTTCTTTATAAAAACGAAGATAGAACGCTGACAAAAATTCATTCATCATTTTGCATAGTATCCACTTAAGATTTTCAGTCCTATCATAAATGCCAGTCGCCTTTTTTTTTGGAGGAGGGTTTCTATAACCATTGCTATGGCGAAGCATATGTCCATAGAAACGTAATACCCATTAGTGAATGAAATCTCTCATCCAAGGGTCTCAATCCAAGAAGATATCGGGAGGCTCCTCCAATAAAAAAAAATATTTCTAAAAGGTTTTTAATATTCATTTTTTAAAGGCAATTCAATCTTTTTACAATATGTTTATCAGTATAATTTTTTATTTTTAACAATTCTAAAATGTCAAAAAATGTATAAATTATATTTGTTTTTAATTTACTTCAAAGTCCATATTTCAAAATATTATAATTTGATATTTGCAATATAAATATTTATATAAAGTAATGTTTATAAGATACTATAAATATTTAATATGGCATTTTAAATTGCGTATTTAAATTTTTGAATTATTCTATTTTTAGACGCTCAATTCTTTAGCCATTGACCTTCATTAGACTGTTCAGTAATTTTTGAATTAAAGCTTTACTTATTTTTAGCTTTAGAAAAAAAGCAGACTGTCTCCTATTCTCCTTTTTTTTTTTTTTTTTTTTTAGCTTTTTTATTTTTCCTTTTCTTTTTCTTTTTGATTGTATTGCGAATGCTATTTATAACACAATAGACAGTTGTTTTTTTACTTTCAACTCACAACACCGCCTGCTACTTACAGCACCGACTGCTACATTGAGGCAGTCATAACAACATTATGTTAAATTGCAGTTTGTTACTAGAACTATCATTATGAATTTCTTAAATGGAAAACATTTTTCTATTCCAGATGTAATAAAGAAAGGTCTACATAAACTTTCATTAACTAAATTCAAATAACTCTTTACACTTTTATTCGATTTGAATTTTTTTTTTTTCAGCTTATCACCACTGAGTTTAAAAATTACAAAAAATTATTTTATACTTTATTATTATGCGCCAGTCATGCAACTTCTATACAGCTTTTTATTTTGTTTTCGTCTTTTTGTTGAAAAACATCCCAGTATTTTGAAACTGGTTTTAGAACTTGATACTGCTGAGTAAAGTTATTAACAATGATGGGAATCGGCATTGCGATTACTAAGATGCCTGTCATTGCGCATACAGCACCAACAAGTCTACCTGCTAAAAGAATTATTTAGATTATGTATATATATGTATGTATGTATGTATTTATGTGTGTATGTATGTATGTATGTATGTATGTATGTATGTATGTATGTATGTATGTATGTATGTATGTATGTATGTATGTATGTATGTATGTATGTATGTATGTATGTATGTATGTATGTATGTATGTATGTATGTATGTATGTATGTATGTATGTATGTATGTATGTATGTATGTATGTATGTATGTATGTATGTATGTATGTATGTATGTATGTATGTATGTATGTATGTATGTATGTATGTATGTATGTATGTATGTATGTATGTACACCCATACACACTTACTTTGAGACTTTGGATACTCATCTCCATATCCTACAGTTGTCATAGTTACTATACTCCACCAAAAGGCTCCAGGAATGCTGGTAAAATTTGTTCCTGATACTCCATCTTCAGCGTAATAAACAGCACTTGAAAAAAGCAAAACCCCAAGAAGTATGAAAAAAACGAGAACACCAAGTTCCCTAACGCTATCCTTCATTGCTATACCAAGAATTATCATTTCATTTGAGTGCCGTGATAGTTTAAATACACGGAATACACGAACAAGTCGAATTGCGCGCAGAAAATAAATTGAGACAGTTCCGTTTAAGTGTAGAATAATTGTAACATAAAACGGCAAAATGGAGATAACGTCTATAATATTAAGAATATCCTTAATAAAACGCCATTTATTTGGTGACATAGCAAAGCGAGCTGCGATTTCTATTGTGAAATATACAATGCAAAACTTCTCTGCGTCATCGAGAGCGTTTTTAATAAATAACCTTTCATTTGAAAGCTCTCTTGCTTTATACATAGGCAGTGTTTCTATACAGAATATCGCAATTGATAATATTATTGTTAACAGAGAAAATAAAGAAAAAATTCTAGCCGAGATTGAAGAATCCGGATGCTCTAGGATATTCCATATATATGTCTGCCATTTTCTTTGGTGGCTGACTTTATTTTTTCGGTGAAATCCCTGCGCTCCGACTTCTAACGCTTCAGCGATCAGTCCATAATATTTAACGTCGTTTACGAAGATCAACTGATTCACTCGAGAGGGTTGTTCCAAAATACCGTAACGATAAAAAGTTAAGACGCTGCTGAAGACTTTTGGATGTCGGTTAAGATATATTTCACCTTTTTTTGTCCGTTGTAGCTGATCTCTTTTCTCTTTATTGCCAAGTAAGGAATCAGGAAAGTTATTCAATGTCTGAGATGTGGTGATAAATAGCTGTCCACTGACATTAAAGTAAACAAGTTCTTCGTCGACATTTGTATCTTGCAATGTAATCTTTACCTCGCTTATTACATCTTTCTTTACCTCGTTTAAGCTATATGATTTCTCTAGCAAACATTTCTTTGTCCCATCCATTATTAACTCTAAATGAAAATAAAGCTTATCTCCAATATTTTTTGATCTTGGAATTTTAAATCAATCTTCCTGAATTTCTCATACTTTATTTTGAAAGTCTTTTTAAAAAAGTGTTTTTTAAATGGGCTTATAAAATTTTTATATTTCCATGATTTTTAAACGTTTAAAACATAAGTTCGTGCATTCATTTTTTTAAGAAGAATGTAAAATAGTAAAGAAAATATTGTAATATTAACTTTTATCTCAAACATTTAATAATCTTTTTACCATGAATGTTAAAAGTGCACTAAAAACACCGATGCGGAAATGAGTTTCGCGGATATTCTTTGTGTGCCAGGTTTTAACAGCTTATTTGCTTACTATATGCGTCTTTGCTTTCTTGTTTGGCTGCTTGTTTGTTTGTTGGTCATGTGCAAGTGTGAGTGCGTGCGTGCGCATAGGAGGTTGTATTTATTTCATCTTCCGTATTTTTTAAAAGACACGCCAACAAAATCAAAAATTTACGACAAGAATATTCTCAATCCCAAACATCTTCTATTAAGTTGCAATAAAAAATATTTTTTCTTTACTGTAGTATCACATACTTCTCGAAATATTGGCTCAATAGAAATGAGTTTATTTGAATTAATCATTAATAAGATGCCATTGTTCGGCTTTTGGTTTAACTTTTCTTAGTCCATCAGGGAGAAAGGAAAGTAACATCTGTTTTTAAAAAATCAATTTCATTGTATTGTCAAGAAATTAACTAAAAAGCAAAACAATAGAAGGGGAAAACATCGGAAATACTTTGTTTGACAATTGGTTTTGAATATTTTTAATTCTGCTGTGACTTTGCAACCATTTTTAAAATAGTATTCTTCATTTTTATCTTTGTTATCACCATGAATAAAATTTAATTAAAAAGTGATAGTTTGTGATAAGTGTTTTAATCTAATTTTATGTGTTTATGTGAGAAAACCATGGAAACCGGAGAAAACCATGATCAATAGATTTTGCAAAAATAACGCCGTAAGCGGTAAACAATTTTTTCGAGAAAAAAAATCGAATTATGTTTTAATTATTGTTTTGGTTGGTTAGAATAATATTTATAAACATAAACATGAAAAAAATATTTTTAGGTATTAAAAACAATAGCACAAACTCTTAAAAGGCTTGCACACTTTCGATAAAGATTGTCTGAATGAGAAATTCTCTTGAAGCAACGCACAGTGTCGATGAAAAAAAAAAAAAAGAAAAAAAAAAGTGATATTTTAACATTTACTGTGTTTGTGTAGGCATAAAAAAAGTAAAAAACTTTCAAATAAATAAAAAAGAAGCAGGAGATGAACATCTGCACAGTTTCTACTCTTTTTTTTTTGTAAATTTTTTTTTTTTTTTTTTTCTTAATCATAAATATTTTTTTATTTTTTGAATATCTTTGAAAATCTGTAACGTGTGCCCAAATTATAAGATAAAAATATAAGATAAAATTTAAAGATAAAAAGATGAAAGTGAAAAACAAGAAAACAGGCTTTGATGATAATAAATGGAACAAAAGCGCGCCATCAAAAATTTAAACCGCAAAAGTTTCTTGGTGCAAGTTTAACACGAAAACCTCTGCATCAAAGTTTCTTTAAAAAAAAATTTATTACGTCATGATTACTGTCATACTTATTATAGATCAATGCAACCAAAAACATCACCCATCTTTATTATGATTTTCTTTACAATCGTCAATAACGAATTGTAATCATAATGACAATTAAGATACCCGAAGTAAAAAAAATTCGCTGCAAATCTCCCAATAGATTCAAACTCTAAAAGTATTTTCTATCAGCGTTAAACGACGACAATTTTAATAAAATGTTATTCCAAAGACTATCATTTGTACCAGTTAAATCTGATATTCTAGATAACGTTTCCTCGAAACTTAATGTAGACGTTTTTTTTTTTTTCCTCTCTTACCTTTTTGAAATCAATTTCTTTTTCAAACATTTATCAGCTGGAAATTTTTTTAAAAAAAGATTTCACAGATCTCAATATACTATTATTATTATTATTATTAACTTTAACATCAGTATTGTGAATGATTCCTCTTTTTCGAAAAAAGTTTTGTAAAAAAAAAAAGCTCTTTTAGATTCAAATAAAAGCGGCGTTCACTCATACTAAAACCAAAAACAAGTTCTTTTGTTTTATGGAAAATCAAACCAAACACAATCTATTTTTAAATTAATGATATATCTCAGTAAATTGATGATCACAGTGTTAATTTTTTTTTGTGCACAAGTTTATGAGCGCGCGCCGTGTCTTTGCGATTATTGGATTGTTGCATAAGTTCCAGACGCTACATGAAACTATTTGTTTTATAAAGACTTTTTGATGTTTGGCAAAGTGTTATATACCATTAGAAAGCCTATGCTGTGCTTTAACCTCATCAAGACTAAAGTAATCATTTTTGCCTATATTATTACTATTTTTATCATTTTTTAGAATCCTCAAATGGATTGTCAAGTCGACAAAAAATCGCTGTGATACTGCTTAATACCTCCGCCTATTAGCCTTTAATCGAGGTCAAAAGGCGAGTGAAGCTACTAGAAATATTTGTGCCGTGTATGGTAAGAACGCTATAGCTGAGAAAATTGCTCGGAGTTGGTTTCCCAGGTTTAAACACGATAATTTCAAGCTCATCTACACTGCTTGTTCCGCAAAACCATTCAAGATGGACGAGGACCAACTCGGGGATCTTTTCAAAGAAGATGGCCGCCAGAAATACAGAGAATTGGGCAAAAAGATTAATTGTGATTTTGCGACAAAATTGATGCCACCCTCAGTCGATGGGCTTCTTTCAAAAGCTTCGAACTTGATTCCCGTACGAACTCACCCAAAAACAGAAAGATAAGCGACTTTCAATTGCTACTCAAGATATCGCTCAACACCAAGGAACCCATGGCCACAAGCAACGTTTTTTATACAGAATCGTCACTGGAGACGAAGAATGGTGTCTCTATGTGAATATGAAGCAAAGGAAAGAGTGGGTAAGTCCTTGGGAGAAGCCTATGCTCAAGATCAAGAAAGACCTACATCCGATGAAGACCATGATTTACATATGGTGGGTAGGAAGGTCTGATCCACTGAGAAATATTTGGAAAAAACATGAAAGTTAGGAGAAATCTCTATAAAGCCCAATTGCATCGAGTCAATGAGGTAGTTCAAAATAAAAGATCTAATTGAAAAAACCAGGTGATCCTCTTCCATGACAATACTCAATCGGACACCGCAAAAGCTGTCAAGATGGCACTCCAAGAGCATGCTTGGGAGGTTCTTCAACATCCGCCCTATTCCTCAGACCTTGCCCAACAAATTACTATCTCTTCCGCTGCCTTTCAAATGACATGAGGGGTCTTAGTTTCAAAAATATAGATCATCTTGAATTGGGTCAACAACTTGATTGGATTTCTGGCGAAATAGAATCAACAAACTGGTGGAAGAAAGGAAAAACTAGTGAAAAATGAAGGAGAATACATAATGGATTGAAGTGTTATTATTTTTGCAGTTAAAAACTCTTTGATTTCTTTGAAAATAAATGTTTAAAAAAACGGCGGGAGCTTATTCAACAACCCAATATGTATCAAGGGAAAAGACAGCTTTTATAAGAAATACGACTTAGATGGAGAAAGCAGTTTTCAACAGGAAAACAGCAACTTAGGCTTTTTTTTTTCATAAAATTTTGAGTTATTTTAAATTATTGAATTTTATTTTAATTAAACAGACAGTTTTTCTACATGATTAGCTAAGCAATAGTTATATTATCTGATTATTAAGGACTATTACTTTACACAAAGTTCAGCTGGAAATATTTCGAAAACAATTTTATCCATTTTGGTAATTATGTTTTTTTAAAGCAAAATTATCTCCAGAGTTGCGACAGAAATCAATCAATTCTACCAGATTTGGGATGTAACATCATGAAATTTTACGAAATTTAGGGTGTGGGATCATGAAATTTTACGAAAGCTCTTTCCAAAAACTCATGCGAGGCGTCCGCACAAAATGAGAAAATATTGATGTTTTCTTAAAACATAATTTTTTTAGAAAATAGATGATAAATTAACTATGAAACAAAAAAATTATCAAATTAATTAAAAGTGGTTCTCAAAAATTTTCAAAAATCCCATGAGTTATTGTCATTCCAGATTTTAATCGGACCTTATCATTTTCCGGATTTTTATAAATTGACATTCCGGACAGGCTTTAAAATAAAGAGAAATGCGTTAGGTTGAGTTCGATTGAGCTTCAGTACTTAAGCCTCATGATACTCTTCCACTTTTCTTAAAATCATAAATTACTAAATATATTCATTTACAATAGCCCTTCAAATTTCAGGAGTCGATAGCACCAATCCTTCACACATACATGCCTTTCCCTTTTCGTTATTTTCAGTTCGTAACAAAACACCTGTTTTATTCTGGAAAAAAGTTATTTGGTCCAACCGAGGAACCTTTTTTAAAAATAGTCATTATAACAAATTTCTGGTTAGAAGTAATTTTATGGAAACGGGACTTCATAACCTAAACTCGATTCTTTGCATGTGACAGCCTAACATTCTTCATGATGTCTAAATAAACTCTCTCCCAGCAAGCACACAACGTTGAAAAAACGTTGAAATAACATTGATCGACGTTGATCAACGTTGTTTCAACGTTGTTTCAACGTTGTTTCAACGTTGTTTCAACGTTGTTTTGACGTTGTGTGCTTGCTGGGGTGGTTCATGATGCCTTCTATGAGATGAATGGAACCCATATTGTCACGGCTATGACATCCCCATACTGTAACTTTTTCCCCGCTATGTTTAACAGTGGGTAAATGATATTTTGGATTGAGTCTATCTCCTAACAGTGACGGAATAAAGTATCCTACTGGACGTCCGGCATACTTAATTCCGTCACTGTTGAATAGCATAAACTTTGATTCGTCAGTGAAAAGGACTTTTGATCAGTCATCAACTGCCCGACTAATATGATCAGTTGCAAAGTTTATTCTGGATTTCTAACTTCTTCCAAATAGCAAGGGTTTCTTAGCTAGACGGCAGCCATACAGGTTATTAGAAGTTTTCAACAATTAGTTGTATCGATGCAGTTTGTGCCATGAAATTGATTGTATTAAGTTCGACAGCAGTCATGCGAGGATCTTTCTTGAAATACCTTATAAATCATCTATTGACCTTTTCTGTTGTAACTTAAGTCTTTCAGTGCGAGGCTTGTTTTCAATGGATTTGCGCTGACAAATCTCTTGATAATGTAACTAATTCCTGGTTTTGAAACATTATTAAGTTCAGAAATCTTTCTGCAAGACATTTTTTTCCACAGTTTTTATAAGTAATTCCCATGCTCAAACTTTATTTGAAACTTCCTTAGTCTTTCCCATGCTTTTGAAATATCACAGAGTATTTAAATTTTAAAATTTCACAAATATTTTGACGATTAGTTATCATGCTTTAAAAATATCTCTAAGCAATTTGAATTATTAAGTTTGACAAATGTTTTGGCCTTTAATTATCCTTTTGTTTACAAAAACTTGATTAAATTGCAGCGTATGATATGTTTCTAAACTTTTCTACAGAAGCCTTTTCAAAAAAAAGGTAAACTTTAATTAACCGTTTTCACTTATTTTTGTGGCTTGTATTACGAATTTAATTATTATAAAGAACATTTGGTAAAAATTTCAGCTGATTTGAGAAAGTTTGTGAAAAATTATGCTTTAAAAACTGAAAAAAAATTTGGTGCTTCTAAACTTTTGGAAGCTTCCGTATAAATGTAATTTAAAAGATAAGAATTTGAGTTCAAATTTATTAAAAAAAAAAAAAAAATGATACATTTAAACTTTAACTATCCTTTATCATATGACGAAATATTTCAACATATAATAAAGACAGCTAAGAGTTGGACACTTTTACTTAAATAATGGTAAAAAAGTTTAAGTCTATCCTTAGTTCTTAGAAACTTTATATTGTTTTGAATTTCTTACACAAATTCTAAACGAGAAATAAATGTCGAGACTTCAAAAAGTGGGTAGTTTTTTTACAATTACGTCATTTGTTGAGAAGTGTGAATACTTCCTGATAATTTTATGTTTTTTTTTTCAGATAATTTGCACCAGGGGGTTTTCTTTATTTGTAAAGGGTAGTGTGTATGCGCATGCATGCAGAATATATATATAAATGATAAAATATAGAATATACTTAAAGCATATTATAAAATATTTAAAGCATATTATAAAAAATACTTAAAGCATATTATAAAATATATATAAATATACAAGTAAAGTTAGATGTAATTATTTCGTTGATTAAGCAGTTTTTTTTGCGAAACTTTTGAAATTTTTAAAAGACTTTTTGAGTTATTGGGTAAAAAATTTTATTATTTATATATATATATATATATATATATATATATATATATATATATATATATATATATATATATATATATATTTAATAATCGCTGTTTTAATGATTTTATTTACCTACCATGCTTTCTTCATGAATTCGGTATGTGAAATCTCCTGTGAAAAAAATGTGAAAAACCGAGATTTGAGGTCAGTTCGGGTTATAATGAAACAAAACCCGATGTATTGTAGGACTTTTAAAAAGTGGAGTTTCTAAAAGAAATATATCAAAATTAATTACTAATATTTTTTATTGCAAAAAATATATAAATAGTCTATATTTAAATAAGTTTTTGTTTAAAATTGCAACACTTTTTAGTCTAAATTGTAGAATAAAGTAAATACAGCAAGTTACATATATGTATTTAGTATATACCATGTGTTATACTTTAATAAGTTCGCATTTATTAGTAAAAACTGATTAAACTTGTTTAAGTTTAATGAAAAAACTTTTAAAAATTCTTTAGCAAAAGTTTTATTAAATTGCTTTTCTATCTTAAATGGTATTTTGTATTTACGTATAACTTCTATCTATAAATTGTTCTGAAGACAATAAAAGTTTTTTTTTTTATTTGAAACAAAATTTCTGCTGATTCTGTGATTTCAGAATTTTTCTTAATTTTCTGTTCTATTAATCAATTTTACCGGAAATGTTTCCAAATGACGTCATTTATTTGTTCCTAACGGAGATATCGGCTCGATTCGAGTAATAACGAAACCAATCCCAATGATTAATGTATAGCTTTTCAAATGTTGAGTTTGTAGAAAAAATATATCATATACTAATTACCAAATGCATTTGTATTTTAATATTATTTAATTGTCATAACGAGGAAGAGGAAGTCCTATTCTACGACCCTAATTGAAAAAAGTTACATAAAGGAAATTGCATAAAATAATCATAATTATAATAATTATAAATCATAATTAATGAAATGGTGTAGTTTTTGTGGTCATGTAATTAATGAAATGGATATTTAATGAAATGGTAGAGTTGATAACAAAACAATTTTACAAAGATATAATAGATAATATAATCCATAAAACTATTTTATCATATTTGCATTCTAGCCCAATTTCATGAAGAAAATATGTTTAGTAAATAAAATCATTAAAACATTTTATTATCATTTTAAGTATATATAAAGTGATAAAAAATTTTACCCGATGACTCAAAAAATTTAATCTTTTAAAAGTTTCGCTTTCGCAAACAAACTGCTTCATCAGCGAAGTTAGTAAATCTTTAATCCAATTCCACTTTAGCCGAGATATTGAGCAACGGCGACTATTTAATCAAATTTGTAATACTAATTACAATAAAACTCGTCTGCTTGATAATATGTAAAACGAAGCATCTACATCGGTTTTTTTGTTTTTATCACATCTTGAGGAAAAATCATTAGCTATTGGGTTACATAAGGAAAATGTACGTGATTTTAAATTGAACTTTACATTTTAATGTTTTGCATTTCTTAACTTTGACACCTTTATTGGGAGTATGTTAGGGGAAGGAGGGGTTGTTAAGCTATTATACTGCAACAATACAAAATAATCGAATTGTAAGAAAATTTTTGGGGCGTGAAGATTTGACCGAATTTGATGAAGTTTGAAAAAACGTCCATAAATATTTGAATTAGAAAGTTCGAAAGTAAAGAAATATTTTTTTAAAAAGTTCGAAAAATGAAAAGAAAATAACAAATCTTGTGTCAAATTATCACAATTTAGTGTCAAGATTTTCGAATAGTAATGATTTTGGTACGAAAGTTCGAATGAAAACAATCTTGTGTCAAAATCTAAGTTTAGGAGTTTCCAACTTACTGGAGTCTACCACAATTTGATTCAAACATTAAAAGTGAGATTTAATTTCAAACTTCGTCAAACTTCGGTCGAACCTGTACCCGCTGAGATTTATTTTTAGACTGAATTTGTCGTGTCGTGAATTTGTCGTGTCGTGAATTTGTATTAACAACGAAAAAACTTTGCGCCAAAATTTTTGACCTTAGACATTGAACGAGTAGGCTTAAAATTTTTATATATGCAAAGATTATTTCGAGTTGAAGATTTTTTTTTTTTTCCAAAAAACTGAGACCAAAGAAAGGCTGCATTTTCGCTGACAAGTCAAAATACGTTAAGAATAAGAAAACTGCATAGCTGCTACGCATCCTCGTTTTACTTCCTACGCACATCATTGATTTTACCAAGCTAAAAGTAATCGAAAGTAATTTTAAATTAAAACCCTCAAACTGAAAGATTAAATTTTACTGAAATCCTGTAAAATCTATGGCAGACCACAACAATTTTAACTTTCTAATCCAATAAAAAGAAAATTAAAATATTCATAATTGGAATTACAAGTCTTTATAATTATATTTGTAATACTTTAGAATTTCCATACCAATATGCCATATAATTAAAAAAGTTTGTATATTTACTTTATATTAACCTAAAGTTAGCTAAGTTATGTATAACTGAGATATTTGACCTTAATGGTTGTGGCCAAGGTCAAAAATATAGCAGCCGCATATCATAACCGGCACGTTTAAGACCACAAGCTCATACTGACAAAACTGAAAGGTCTGTTGAATCACGGAAGAAGCCTAAAGCTTGAAATAGAGCAGATTACGACATTTTTAAAGCTGGGAATCCAATTAGATATTTACAAGGTTCAAATCCCATTCTTTTTAGATAAGACAATAGGATTTGAAATACAAGTATCTCAGAGTGGACGATGTATCGTTATTGATTGGACATTAGAACTGAGGGCAAAAGTAATGTGAAATGAAAGTTTGTCCAATCTTCTAAGTAATCTTCGAGGCTGTCTTAACTGATCTTTCACATATTTTGGACAGAAGATCTTCTTCATAGATTTGATTCCTAATTTCCTCTTTGTATACATTATTGGCGTTCGATTTTTTTCGTTTACAAAATGTCATTAGTGTTTGGTCTGTAAAAGTAATGGTTCTTGATGTTGTTTAGCTGTGGATCTGCATTCTTTACAAGTATTAGCATAACTTTTTGTTGAACTGTTTTCTTTTTACATCCTTCATCTTGAAACTGTTTAATTTTTGAGCATTACCTTTTTGACTTCATGTTGATTGCGGTTGTTTTTTTGTTTTTTTTTAACTTCTCTTAATTAAAACTTTGATCTTAAAATTTAAAATAAGTCATCTGATATCTCTCTTAAATTTTTATTGTCAAAGTCTCTTTTGTTTAGTGAATTTTTGTCCTCTAGCCTCATTGACTACTTGACTAACTCTCATACCAAGGACAGCTTAAATTACATCATCTTGATTATAAAAACTAAACATCTTGGCTCTCAGTTGTTGCTGGATTTTTTAGAAGCTATTTTTAATTTCAGTGTAGTAGTTGAGATGTCTAAATATCAAAATAGCTAAATAAGTTACACCTTCCTGGTGTTAAATTAACTTTTTATTTTCGTTTCTGATTTTTAAGAAACTTTTTTTTTTTTAATTGGTTTGCTTTGTAACAAATACTTATAAACAGTTCCAAATAAATTCTTTACTCATTAATGATATCAAATTGATAAATAAAGGTATGGAGAAAAATTGGCTGAAAGTGGTGGTGAACACAAAAAGAATACATTAATATGCAAATTTTACATTTTGATAGAATTCACAATTTGAACAATTTCTTGATCAAGGCTCATCTACATTTTTGTTCTACTTTTAATAGATGGTGATAAACTGAAATTTCATTTCAGTTAAATTTCGTTTCAGCTTAAAAGCTTCCTCTTCTATTTTATGATACCTTGTCACTGCAAAACAACCGATTGTTAAAAAATAATTAACAGAAAAATTTTGTGTCCCCACGTTTTCCAATAGAGAAACCAAGCCAACTTTGTGATTGCTAACTGGTCCAGCTTCTTAGCTATTGGATATACCTTTAGGGTAAAGAACGGGGCACAACAGGTCAACAACTTAGAATTTACTTAAAATGAAGTAAAGCTTAACATTTAAAAAAATATAAATCACAGTAGGGACTTAGAAAAAATTTTAGATAAATAATATGAAACTGCACTCTATTGTTGCTACAGTAACACAAAGTGTCGTTTCTAAGTTCGTTTAAAGGTGTTGCAAGTGATTTAAAAAGAAACTGCTCGATACATCACTCTCTTATGAATCATGGTTTTCAAGAACATTGACAAACATGATACATCATGCTTCCATCACACTGGCATTTGCCTCAAATCTTTTATAGCCCATTTTCGGTACGCCATTTTGTTTCTAAATAACAAACTAGTTGAGTTTTATAAAAATCCAAACAAATTCTCTTCACGTTCTAAAACTTGTTTTGAACGATGAAGTTTATCAACAGCTCGGTAATCATACTGAACGATCTTGTTCTAGTATCTGGAAATATCTGATCAATTTTATTCGAATCAGGAATTTCTTTATTTGAAAGAGTAAATCGATTTGCTACGTACATGCGGGCGAAGTTGTATCTACGGTCAATACAGATTAAAATAAAATGAAAACAAAATAGGCGCATTGTCAGAATGGTTTCATCTTGCAAATAACTGAAAAAATTTATGACACTCAATTTAAATACTTTAGGAAATTTTTTTGTAATGTCTTTCATAACTTTGAAAAAAAAAATGCTTTGAACTAAAAACCATCTATTTCAAACAATTATTGCAAGTTCAGTACACTAGTTTTAGCCACCAAATCTGCTAAAAGCAGCGGAGGAGAGGGGTTTGGAGATGAAACTCGTAAAATAAAGTTAATCTTTATTCTACAAATTTCGTCTCCAAACCTCAATTAAATAGATGATTTAAATTTTTTTGATATTATTTCTATATTTACAAAGAAAAATTATTTTTAAGAAAAGTTGTATGAATTCTCTTGTTTTTAGTTCAGTTTAAAAATAAAAAAATACGGTTGCAAATTTATTACACATGGCTATTAAACTAATGGCTGTCCATAGAGATTAACTAAAAATCCTTAATTGCACAATTTTTTTTTCAGCATTCAGGATTTATTACCGAGTTGTTTTAGATTTAGAAGATATGTCTCCTTAGTTATTATTTTTGCAGCGGTGTCAATTATCCACTCATATTTTACAATTTTGTAGTATTTACTTTTATAAAAATTTAAACTTTACTATTAGTTAAAGGATATTAAATGGTGTTGGAATATGATCTAAAAACTTTTAGGAAGAAAATTTTCCCTGATTGCATATTTTCAATTATCATTTTTAGTTAATTTATTAACACATAATTTATTAACACATATTTGTCCAACTTTTGATGGACAGGAGAACGCAAAGCTCTTCATTAAGTCAAAATATTTAAGGTATTCATAAAAATAGGCGGTTAATGAAAAGAACCTTTTATACCAGTTTTCCGTAAATGTGATATGTGCAGCTCAACAGGATTCTTGATTTCTCCGAAAATAGTTTCAGCTTCAAAATGATATTCTGAGCGGTCTGGTAACAACACATTGATTATTTTATAGAAAGGTTCACTAGTAAGCTTTGGTAAAACAAGCTGGGGATAGTCATTAAATAAGTAAGCTAATCAAACTGTAGTTAAGTAGACCACCTCCAGCATTTTATTAACTTTTTTTATTACTAGTTTTGGTGCAATTATGACCTTTTGACTAAATGTTTTATAATCATTAGTAGTAACCAATCTCACATTTTCACAGTCTTTCTTACAGTTGAAAGAAGTTAAATTTTTTTTACTTATTAGAGCCAGGTGCTAAGTTTTTTAAGAAGATTAGGAGAAAAAAAAAAAATTCTTTATTCAAAATCATGAAAATGTCATGTTGAACAAGACTGCAAATTTGTTCTCTTATTGTCGATAGATAAATGTTAAACTAGTAGAAAATTTTACATAAAAAAACAACTTTACGAATACATTTTTCTATTTAAAATGACTATTTGCAATGAGACAGAATGTATATAGTAAAATATAATAGAAAATATTAGAAACCATTTTAATACAATAGAATATAATAGAAGAATAGCAGTGACAAGCTTAAACATTTGAATGAAAGATTATACAGCTATTTTAATAAAAACATTTTTTGCATTATGAAGGTTGTTTTATTGTTTAAGACGAACTTTGATCTTAAATTGCATAAAATAAATCTTTGAGTCAGAGCTGACAAACTTCTTATTGCTATAATCCATTTTTACTTGTAAATATCAAAATATTTTTGTTTCGTTAGTTGATCGTAAGGGATATCAAATCATGATTACAATATATTTTTATAAGGAGATTTTTTTTTTTTTGTCTCAAATTGTTTTATAAAACTACCTTAGTTTATCAAGATACTTAGATTTTTTTCATAAAAATATCAATATAGTTCTTATTACTTTGTGTCCTTTTATTTTTTATTTTTTTCTTTATAGAAAAAAAAAATGACAGAGGTACAAATGAAAGAGTTTTTCCTTCAAGACGCACTAAATACGTTTAATTTGCCGCTATTTGTAACAACGAGCTCAAAATGCTTTTTAAAAGGAGGTTTTGCGTTCGAAGCTGGAGTCAAGTTTACTGTTTTGCAGCGAGACTATGTTGAGCTCTTGTTTGGCGTAGACTGGAGTGGAAACAATATTCGATTAAACACTTACGAAAAGGCTGACCTTATTGTCGAGATTGTTGATGAAATATATCCAACAAGTTTAGAAGAACTAATTGAACTCCTCCCTAAAATCAATTACATTCTCCCTAAAGTTCTTTTTGACCCAAATTTAGCTAGACCAAATTTAACTAAAAAGAGGGAATGTTTCAGACTGCACACAAATGAAAAGTTTGATGATCTAAGTAAAATAGCTTTAATATCGCACACAGGTGAAAGTATTTATCCGTCGTTGCAATCATTATTAAACAGAGATCGTTTTGTCTTTGTGAATTCTAAAGAGACCCTAAGTCTGGAAATGCTCTTGTCCAGAGATTTAACACCTGGGATAATGGTTCGGTTTATCAACGGCTTGGAAACCCAGGTTCCTTATGGGAATATCATTTTAGAAGGTCGGCATATTTATGATTCTATCTTAACTGTGAAGAGTGAAGCAGAGAACCCTAACAAACTGCTTTACGAGATATTCCAACTTGATTCAGAAATTAAAGTTTTTTTATCAGACCAACCCATACCAACACACGTAGCTGAATTAGGGGAATATGGTTCAAATGTATATCTTCATAAAATAGAGCAGCTTTTATTTGCCTTTCATTACGAAATTTATTCTCCCAGATTTTATGGACGGCTTGTCATGGACATTTCTGCCGGTAATCAAGTTAAAAACGTTCAGGGGGTAAATGAATTAAGCTCAGAAAAAATAGTTAACTTGAAACCGGTCAATAATGCAAGTATATTTGAAGATAAAATAAAAGAACGGACCGTTAGACCTACATCTCTATTTCTACCTTCAGCATGGAGGCTGTCGCTTAAAAAAAAAAAAGGTTTAAGAAAAAAAGTCTCCAGTACAAACACATCACCTATGATTGAAGAAATCCCCAACTCATCTTCACTTGATGATGTTTTTGATAGCTCTTCCGGAACTTCGTTCGATCGTCAAAGTACATACGCTAAAAGTGTTATTAACGACTACGATGATGATGAGATTCAAAATATTAACGACCAATTCCAGGAGCGAGCTAATCGAAGGAAACAAAGTTACGAAGGAACCAAAGCTATTTTACCAATAAAACGACCGCCGATAAATGAAAAACAAGGTGAAAACACAAGTACAAGTTTTTTAAATGAAATAAAAGATGAAAAAAATAGCGAAAATGATCTTTACGGATATGAAATGAGTTACAAACCTATTCATATACCAAGAAAAGAAAGAAGCGCCTCTCATTTCGATAAGTTTGAAGAACTTAATGGCGAAAAAAAGCTCGCCAAAAGTTTGGAAGAAAAAGATTTGCACGAGATGGTTCGCGGAAGAAGGCGATACAATACGGAAAGGACTTCTCAAGAAGTAGATTCTTCGATGGGAACTGACCAAATCAAAAGCGGCTTCGATCGAAGCATAGACTCGGGAATTGATTCCCCTGATGCTAAAAAAAATGAAGATTTTGTTATAAATCATATTCTAGCTAATCAAAAGAAACTTTCAAAAAGTGATACATCTTTAGCTGAAAAGATAGTGGACAAAGAATATTTATACCAAGGGTATGGTGCGGGCAACTCTGAACTAGCCAACGAAATATACTCAAATTACACGAGTGTACCGTATTCATTTGTCACACCGCGACGGTTTACTACTGACATGCAGAAAAAAGAAATTGAGAGTTTAGAAGAGATTGCTTCATGTTCAATTGAAGATATTGTAAATAGATTAAAAGGCTTGCAACTCGGTAAATTTGCCCAAAATTTTAGAAGGCAGTTAATCAATGGAAGACTTTTAAGAAACTTAACTGAAGAAGCTCTCCGTGAAATGCATTTCTCATACTTTGAAGCCCGAAAGTTGTACAAGTACGTTCATGGGTGGAGAGTTAACATAATGAATTGTCCCGTAAATTTGGAAAATTCGCAAGTAAAAGAGTGGTCAGTAAATGACGTTAAAAAAGTTATGAAGATTATCAACTTAGAGCAATTAGGAACTTTCGCTGTTGAAAACCAAATCGATGGCGTTTTGCTTGAAGACCTTATTAGGAACAATTATATTAAAACCTTAGAAAATGATCATAATATACGATTAACAATAGTCGAGACAGAACGATTGCGAGGGTATGTCTATAAAGAACTAAAGTACAGAACCCATGAAATAAATAGAGCAAACATATCTAACAGAAGATAAATGTTACAAAGTTTATCTTTCACCATAAATCTGATTCATTTTGATTTTTCATATTAATGAAAATATTAACATTCTAAAGTTTTGTATTTAAATAAAACATCTACATGTTGGCATTCACTGCACATAACAGTATAATTGGAAGTACCATTAAAAGAAAGCTGCTTTTTAAAACTCCATAAGAAAAAAAGAAAAAAAAAAAATCAAAGTTCCACAAGGGAAAAAAAGAAACAAAGAAAACATTGAAAACAAATTAACAAAAGCAGAAAAAAACGTGTAAAAAGATTTTTTATGTAATAAAAAGTATTTTAACTTTTCTTGAGGTTTTTTTAAGTGGGTAAAAAAAAAGAAATCCCGAAAACTTTAGCAAATAACAAATGTTTTCCCAACTTCTAAATGAGTGTTGATCCTCTCTCTCAAAAAATTGGGAAGTTTTGACTGTTTTTTATTTTGTTTAAACTCTTCTTCTTCTTGTAAATAAAAATATGTTTATGCTTTTGACAAATCTGTGCGTAGAGAGAAAGGAGATACTGTGGTTAAGAGGGGGTACTAGTGATAGTGCACTTTACCACTAACCACAAAGTTAAAGGGCAGTAGAAAAATTTTCAATATTTAAGCTTTATAGCTCATGAACGCAATAACGTTTTTTTTTTTGAGGGATGATAAATAAATAAAAATGTTTTTTATTAACTACTTTTTTAAGACAAGATACGTTATCTCATTACAAAACGATAGGAAAACCTTGTATATGAAGAAATTTTCTTGCTATTTTTCAAGCTTCACAAACTGTCAAAAATAGAATCACCTATTAAATCATCGCGTAAATTTCATAAAAGAAGTGGCGCCAAGAAAGTGTCACAAAATATAAAAACTTGATCGATTTAACACACGTGGTTAAAAATTGCTAAAAATTGAACGAAAAGTTCTAAAAGAAGCTTTGCTGCAAAGCTTTGATGGCACACAATGTGTGTCACACATCACATATTTAGAGGCTCATCAACAATGCATGGATAAAAATATGATTTTGTAATTAAACAAGATACCCCCCCCCTACCTCTCGCCCCATGCTCCTCAGAAAGAGTAGTTCAACCTTTAATTTAAAGTTGTATGTTCTTATTGATCAATGCTGCAGTAACCCTCAGTACAAAAAGACTAAATACAGTAAAAAATGTCAAAAAACAAGTTTATAGATTTTTTGATAAGCGATTCTTTTAATATTTTAATTTTTTTATATTTGAGTCAGTTCAACCAAGCGTAACGAAAAAATCTTTTTCATAAACGACTCTGCTAACTGAAAAGCTGAAAAGTGTCTTCTTACAAAAATCGGTATATAACTCTCAATGCTTCTCGAAACCCTAAAACAACCATGCCGTTCGCTTAATATTAATTGTGATGATTGTTGCAAAATCTAAGATTTACTTGACACTACGCTCCGCTGCATAGTTGACAGCTTTAATTGTACAACTCTGAAAGCTTTGTCCGAATTCTATTGCTCAACAGTTTTAACATACCAATCAGTGCTCAATTTCAAAATATAGAACATAAACGAGATTAAGGGCCAAAAAGTTTTACTAATAAGACATATTTCTTAATTTGCTAACCAATCAAGAACAAACAGTAACAAACAGTAGTTTGGCTTAAAACCGATTTTTAAAGACAACCAATTAACCAAAAGCTTGTTAACTTTCTTATTGCATGAAGTTGTTTTTTTCTCTTTAAGCAAAGTGTACTAGTATTTCTCTTTATGTTATCACTGTTAACCTGAATTTGTGTCTTCCAAACTAGAAAAAGTAGTAGTGAAAAAATTTTTGCACAAGTGTTTCGATTTGAAGTGTTGAGAGCAGACTGGTTTAGCAGATTGTTTTAACACAAGAATTTAAATAATTATTAATTGCAGGAATATGCAAACTCATGATTTTTTTTCAACAAATAATTTTTAAGTGAATTTATTGAAAAGTTTGGAATCGCCTTTTCGATTAACTGAAAGGTTTGATTTGATTGCTTAACAGGATTGAAAAAGAAAAAAGTTTTTTTAATTGGTTATTGGAGGGTTTCTGAAACGAAAAAAATCGAATCCGAAAATCCGCGGTTTTCTTCTCATGTATTCGAATCCGATATCTGTTAAATGTATCAGATATCTGTTGACTTATTTTTTAAAATTTAAAATTTCTTGAGCATTCAAAATTTAAATTTCTAATACAATATTCGTTAAACGTAAACGATATTGTAGTTTCACATTAAAAACGATTGTCTTTAATTATGCGTTAACGCCTACATCTGTTAGTGAAATTAAACATTATTTATATACAAACTATATTCCCTAGATATTTACAATTATGTCTCTACATATGTAATTATTTACACGTAATTACATCGTGATGCTATTTAATAAGACATGTACCAGAAAAAATCTGCGCGCACGTTATAAAGGATATTTATTTAACTATTATATTTCGATATTGAATGTTATGTATATTTTGAAAGTACATATGTTAATATTATTAAATTTCACTTAAGAAAGTTTGTGAAGTTTTGTACTTGAGAACACACACACTTTGCGTTTTACACTCGACATCAGCTTTTGCACAGTCTTCGGCTGGACTTTCTTGGTAGCTCTCATTTATTTTTGAAGTCTTTAATGTTTTTGGCTTCTTTTAGATTGAACCTTAGTTTTCTTTTGACAAGAGCCCAATATCTTTCGATAGACGTAGTTCGGGACAATTTGGTGGGTTGCAGTGTTTTTCAACGAAATCTACTTTATGTTCTCTAAGCCAGTTTGAAGTTGTCCCAGAGTAGTGACATGATGCTAAATCGGGCCAAAATAACGGGTTACCCGTGTGTGTTCTTAAAAACGGCAAAAGACGTTTCTTGAGGCATTCTTTTATGTATATTTTGGTGTTAATTGTTTCCGTAGTCACAAAACAAGAGCTTTTTTCAACACATTCACAAATTGCTTTCCAAAGTAAGAATTTTTTAACAAATTTTTGCATTTCAATGCATTTATATTTGGAATTCAGTTTCTTGAAATTAGTTGCTGAATAATATTGGTGTCCTGGAAGAGATAGGAAATATGCAGCACAATAAGTTTCATCGTCAATAATCAAACAAGATTTTTTAGCACATAATTTTTTATAGAGCAGCTTTGAACATCGAGTTGCGACATTTTCTTGCTTTTCTTCCCGACGAAAAACTTTTTTCTATTATAAGATTTATAGCCGCAGTTTCTCTTTACTCTTTGTATAGTGGAAGCACTTGTCTTAAATTTATTCGCTAATGTTCGAACAGAAATCTCCGGTTTTCTGTCTAAGGCATCTTCCACTTTTTTACCAAGATCTCGTCTAACAAAACATTTTTTTCTTCCACTTCCTGATTTTCTTTTGATTGGACCAGTGTCCTTAAATCGTTTCACAACGGTCTGCACTGTTCTCAAAGCAATCTGAAGCTCTTTAGAAACTGTTTTGTTTGATACTCCAGGATTTTTAACGATTAATGGAAAATTTTCTCTCGCTACTTATCTTGATTTGATGACATTTCAATTAAAACTAATTGTTTTAATGACAGAGTTGTTTAAATTTTGAATAACATTAATACAATGACATTTTAAAACAATTAGCTATTTAAAATGATACGCGGTTTCCGTAAACACCGCGTCAGAACACGCGCAGATTTTTTCTGTTACATCTCTTAACTTTCAAAATTAAAGCCTCTTATTTCAACCGATCTAGATGAGTTCTAAAAAAACATCAAAAGTATGGGAACATTTTTAAACAAATTTCTAATGCAAAAGCAGAATGTAAAATATGCAAAACAAAGATTTCGAACAGCAATGGGTCTACTGGTGCAAGTATAAACCACATAGAAGTGATTCATAGAATAATGCTATGCAAGTCAAGCCACGAAGATGGTGATAATGGTGAACCAGTGGTGAAAAAACATAAAGTAATGTTTGATTTCATGACACCTTGTAGCCAACAAGAAATTGTGACTAAAACTAGCTGTTGTCGATGGAATTTTAATAGGAAGATTATGAGATCTAATTTTATACGAGAGTCAAATCATCGAGAACCAAATATCTTCCAAAAAATGAATCCAATGTCATGGGACTTTTAAAATTTATGAAGAAAAAAAAGGCTCAACTAAATACAATATTAATTGAAAAGCTGAAGATTGATAGAAGATTCAGGGTTACTCTAGACAAGTGGGAAAATATTCGGATGAAACCCAATGTTAATATCAATTTACATTATGCTTAAGAAAAAGAACCGTATAATCTTGGATTAGTGAGAACTTCTGGATCTTGTTCTGCATCTGACTTGGTTGATCAAGTTTAAATTTATTTCGAAAATTTTAACATTTCTTTTGAGAAAGATATTGTTGCGTCATGCCTACCATACTTAATGGTCTCTTTCAACCATACTTAATCATTATAGGAGCACTTGTAATGGTGCTACTATGATGATTAAGTATGGTAGAAAGAGACCATACTTAATGGTCTCTTTCTACCATACTTAATCATTATAGGAGCACTTGTAATGGTGCTACTATGATGACTAAGTATGATGATTAAGTATAGTCAAGAAACTTACCAATTATCTTTCAACCATGGCATACATTTAGCTGTTTGCGACACACTTTATAAAAAAAACAAATACTTGAATTAGAATATATACAAAATGATTTATACAGTGATGATTTTGATAGTGATAGAGAAGATTGTTTTGAAGATGAAGATGAAGCTAACGATGTTGGTCCCTCAAAAGTTGAATATGAAAATATGTTAAATATTTAAGAAAACATCAAAAACATACTTAAAATTGTCTGTTTTTTTAGAAAATCAACAGTTAAACATATTTTGCAAGACAAGATTAAACTTGGGCGAGGAGAAAATAAAAAATATTTATTTATCTTAAAACAGAAAAACTGTGAAAAAAACCAAATAATTGTTATATTGACTAAGATAATTGACTTAAAAATTTTAGATAACTAAGATAACTGACCGCTAAAATGTTCGGAGGGCCAGTCTGAGGAAAATCAATCTTTACTGATTTAGGTTGTTTTGAAACAAAATTTGTAAAACTTTTATAAAAATAGTTGCAGAGGCACCAAAAAGAGAAAATCTCTATCAAAAGTTTTCTAAAAGTGTAACAATTTTTGAAGAAAGAAATGTTATGAAGGGCAGAAAAGTCCTTTGAAGAGCAGTAAAAATCGTTTGTAGGACTGTCTCATCAAATAAGATCTCTTTTAAATTGTCATTAAGTGTGACAAGTATTATTGATTTAAATAGTCATAAGTATGTTAAAAATTGTAATTGTTGACAAGTGTTATGTCAAGGGAAAACCTTAAATCTTTAGCAGCAAAAGATGCCAAAATAACTGAGCAAATTGCCGATGCAGCCGAAAAAATTTCTTTTGATTGTACCAGTGTCCTTAAATCGTTTAACAACGCTCTGCACTGTTCTCAAAGCAATCTGCAGCTCTTTCTCGAGTTATTTCCAATAAAGAATTATCCTCGGAAGAAACTATTCGACTTGCTAAAGCATCCGGCGGGCCTCCACTTACAATAACCCCCGGTGAATATTTATACTTAAATAATTTTTACATCCATATATTGAATAAAAGTCTTGAAGATCAAAAAATGAAACTAGATAGATTTCATGAAATATATTTTTGACAAGCTTCTAATTTCTTTAAAAATGAATAATTTAAAAGCTTTACCAAACTTTCTAAATAAAGCTTATTATAAACATAAAATATGCATATTTTGGTTTCTGGTCGAAATAGTGCCCTGTCAACATCCAGCGCTCCAATATTGACCACTCCAGCTCTTGTAAATGTACAATTATATACGGGCCTGTCAAACAACGGATTAAAAGAACTGGTCAAAACTATAAACCAAAAATCAAGCAGCAAGATGGTAGAGCCAAAATTTTACAAGAATTTCCTAAGAGCAGGTCAACACTTAAGTGATTTGTTCACCTGCAGTGATTTACAACTCACCTACGGAAAAAGAGATACTGGTACAGTTCGGGTTGTTGATAACTGCAATGATTTATCAAGTCTTGTGAACCATGTTTATCAATATCACAAAATTTCTGGTGGTTATTTTGTTAAGCTCGGAGTTTATGGTGGCAAAGGTTTTCTCAAGTTTTGTCTGAGCATTGTTGATACTGCGTTCAGGGATAAAACCAGCTCACCGCTACAAAAACAGCCTCTCACTCAAAAGACTGGTAAAGACACTGGAGTCAAGAGACAAATTCTTGTTGCGGCATCAGAAGATTGAACGAATTTGGTCCCTTATTAATGCAAATGGGCTTAAACTAATTTTGGCTTGTGATATGAAAGTTGCAAATATAGTTTGTGGTCTTCAAACCCATTCAAGTATGCACCTTTGCACATGGTGTGACGTCAAATCAAAGTGTCTTGTCGAATCTGGAAATTTGCGAACACTGGGCTCAATCAAATCTAGCCTCGAGTCTTTTCAGCAATTTTCAGCTGGAATGTTGCTAATAGAAAGCTGTTCGGCAATGTCATTCGAAAACCAATCATCAGCGGGCCTGAAAATGTTCTGATTTTGGAAATCATCCTACCGGTGGAATTGCATCTCCTCTTAGGAGTTGTCAATTATCTTTTCAAGATCCAAAAAACTGCTTGGGCAGAGCTGTTAAGTGACCAGCTGCTCTCCACATTCAACTTAGTCCATATCATGGGGGCCAGTTTGACGGAAACGAGCGCAGAAGCTTCTCAAAAATGTTGATGTGCTGCAGCAACTTGCCGATACAAATTTGATTCCCAATAACTTACACATAATTGAAGCATTTAAAAGTTTCAGTTTAGTTTTCAAAGATTGCTTTGGATTCATCCTACAGCCGGACTTCGCTGAAAGAATTGAAAACTTCAAAAGGTGTTACTTAATAATAACTGATACAAGCGTAACACAAAAAATTCACACCGTCTTCTACCACATCAAGGATTTCATCAGCCATAAAGGATCCCCCTTGGGGTCCTATAGTGAACAAACTGTTTAAACCACTTATCAAGATTTTTATCAAGATTGGTCTAGGCATAAGCGAAGCAATAATCATCCAGAGTACAAAGAAAGATTGTTGTGCTGCATAACTGATCTAAACAGTAAGCATCTTTAAAGAACTGCTAGCGTAATTTGAGTTATTAGAGATAAGGAGCAGAAAACCATAGCTAACGGTTTATAATGAACATTTTAACCATCTTTATCCTTAAATGCTGTTAATTTAAAAAATTATGAATTTTGATATTAATTTAAAATAGTATTGTAGAGTGTTTGTACTAAAAGAGTGTATTGAGCAATTTATTGATAATTTTTTTGGTGGAGAAGATCAAAAAGCATTTCTTAAATTAAAATCAGATTTTTAATGGTAATGTAATGTAAAAAAAAAGGGTTTTAATAGTTATTTTATCATTTAATTTTGAAAGTAAATCTTTTTAAGAAGGTTTCAAGAGTCAATAAAAGTATGTTAACAGAGACGTATTTTTTTTTTTTTGTTTTACCAACTTGGTAGCCATTTGACCAGGTTTTACACTTTTTTTAGGGTTTATTTGCATTTTAGCAGTAGTTTATACCTTAGAAAATGTCGAGATTTTCACGCTATGCATAAGCTAAGCCAAACCAAGCTTTAAGTAGCAAACCAATATTTTGGTCTATAAAACAAAAACGGTACATGTAGCAATTAAACAATTATAATAAATATTGTTGGTATTACATAGTAGAACACTCGTGTAACCATAATTTTGAAAAAAGTGACCGAATATCACTGTAATCGGTAACGTTCTGGAAAACGAACCAAATAGTTGGAAAAACAATTTAATGCCATTTGTACAGTCAAGTCAACATCTACCAATTCTTAGTGATTATTTTCAATATCGGCTAATTTTTGCAATGCGCTTGTATTTATAAAATACACATAAATTAGCATAAGCTTTCAAATGACCAACAAAACCAAATTCAAACGTTAAAAAAAACTTTCTTTAAATTTAAGAATCAAAACAACAGAAAAAAAGCGGCATGTACTCAATATTTTATAATCCCAACTTGAAACATTTTTCAATATGCTTTATGTATAGATTCAATATTTTGATTGAGATACTTGGTAGGGGACACCTTAAGTTCTTTTAAATTCTTTGGCTTTCCATCATTATATTTGTTTAACATAACAATAACAATCGTTTTTCGTTGCAATTTATTGACTGGGCAACTTTAACTTCAATTTTTTAGTCTTGGAACCGGAATTTTTTAGACTTGAGCGCGGAAAGTTGTCCTGGCTGAAAATTGGCCTTAGGATTGTTGCTATTAACGCGGTTAGTGCGATTAAGTGCTTGTTTTTGTAAATAAACTCATGACAGTATGTAAGCTACAAGAATTGTTCTTTTAGATTTTTAATGCAAGTAAAAAAAGTTGTAGATGACGTGTAAGCATCATAAACTTAGTGTTGGTAATTCAAAGACCAATTTGCTAAATAAATTTGCTTGAGATTATTAATGGTAGAACATATAGTAGGGACTCAAGAGCCGAACTCGGATCTGGGTAGTTGTTTTGAGTATTATCCGAATTTAAATTTTTGGGTAATTACCCGAAAGTTATAAAATACCCGTTTCTTTTTAAAGCGGGTAATACCCGTTTGTTTTTTATACCCTATACTTGATACCCGTAAAATGTCCGTAGAAAATACCCGTAGAATTACCGTAGGAAATACCCGTAAAAATACTCGAAGAAGTAAAAATAGCCGAAACAATTCAACTCAATTCATTTATTACATCATAGTCACAAGAATATATAGTCTGGAAACAAACAAAAGCGCTTTGTTTATGTTATTGTTCAAGAAATTACTAGTTCTCATTCTTCCGAAAGTGCACAGTAACGCAAATAAACAAAAAAACTCCATAGCGAGAGTTCTTAAATTTTCAATTTTCCCCAATTTTTGTAAAGTTTTTAGATTTTCAATTTTCTCTAAATAATGCAGATGAGTTGCGGCATAAGCTGAAGAGTCTTTTAAAAAATTTAAAGGTAACCCTGAGAATTAATACTCAAGGTTTTTTGGACTCCTGTCGGATAATCCGCCTAAAACCTGCGTAAACATTTTGAAGAACGTACTTTTTCCAATACTCTATTGCAGGACGTAGCAAATGATATTTTTTATAAAGATTAAAAAGATTTTAAAGATAATTTTAAACTACCTTACCGATAACAACAAATTCAATGGTGAGAAATGCGAGAAATCAACCATGAGTATAAAGGATGCAGAAATGAAAAGTTTGCAGTATTTAGCTGGTTATATTATTCACAAACTGTTTAATAAGTTACACTATTCAAAAAACTCTTATTCTTTTTATAGCATTCAATGCTGTTCTTTACTTCTCGCATGTAAAGTAGAATTTGACACTATACAAACACTCATTAATGCCCGTGATAGAGATGGTTTATAGAAATTGATTTTGTAAAAGAAATTCTTACAAATACAACTGTTATGTCTAATTTTAACAATGTTTTTATATAAACTGATACTTCTGTTACAAACAAAATCCAAACAAAAGTGCAGATTATCAGTTTGTTTGTAGGAGTTCAAACACTTTCATTTGCAAAAGATAAACATGAAAAACACAAAGTTGGAAGGTAAGACTCCAAAAAAAGATCACTGCTAACTGAAGTGAAGAAACTTAGCTGCAGCAATAAACTTGTGTAAATTAAAATGTTTTAAAACTGCTATTAATCTAAAAAAAAAAAAAAAAGTAATTTTCATTTGTTATAAAAAACTACTTATAATAAATTTTTAAGAGCATTAAATTTAAAAAAATGTAAATTTGCTAACAAGTCAATGATAAAGAATACAAAAGTTACATCAAACAACAAGTGTTATTTTATAATAATAAAATATCTTGCAATAAAACTCCTAATTTAATTGTGGGTAATGTCAGGAGGAGCTAATAAGTCTTTGATGGTAAACTCCCTAGAGGTAGTATCATAATAAAAAAACTCAGTTCTGATCAGCAAAACAAGTTAACATCAGGAAGGGCATACGATTATAATAAATTGCTCCAACTTCCATATTATCATATTTATTTAAATATGACAGTAAGCTTCAATAATGTCATATTTAAATTAGAAACTAACGTTATGGAAAACTGTCCATAGCACATACACACATATAGTGCATATAGTATATATAATTTATATATATATTATATATATACATATATATGTAATACACACATGTATATTTACACAAATATATATGCCAAGCAAAAAAAAAATATTGAAAAAGCTTTTCTTTTAAAGATAAGAAAAGGTAAGAAAAGATAATTAGTAATATTTGATAACTACTGATAACTACTTGATAAATACTTGATAAATAAAATACTGTAAGTAAAAGTAAATGATATTCACAAACTTATCAGTATATATCTTTAGAAAAATAAAACTTTTATAATTACTGTTATTTTGCATGGCAAACCTTTTTCTTTTATATCGTTTTATATTAAATAACTAGTTATACACACATACATGCATACATACATACATATGCATATATATATACATATATATATATATATATATATATATATATATATATATATATATATATATATATATATATATACTAAAATGCAATCATATTCACTAACACAAGAAGTACATAACAACAACAGTACAAAACAGCAGTAATTAGTAATAGGAATCAGCAAAAAATATGTAAATATTTATGTTAAAGAAACTTTAAATAAAGCATTCTATTTATTTAAAGAGGTTTTTAAATCTTAAATAATCTTTCTTAACACATCGGAGAAATTATCTACACAAAAATTATTTAAAAGAACTCAACATTAAATACAAAACCCAATTTTCTGTTCAGAGTCACAGGGAGAATAATGTGAAAGTTTTCGTTTTGTGCACCTTCACCGGGTCGTTGATTTAAGTTTTAACATAAAGCGGTTGAACAATGGAAACGGCCTTTGTTTCCAGACTATATATTCTTGTGACTCACAGTTGATATTTTTGGGGATAGTGCCCTTCCAGCTAACCCAAAAAAACCACCTATATGGGGTGATAGTGGACACATGTAGGTGTCCAGAAATGGGAGTTTTGAAATCCATCTATTACGTCCGAGAAAAATAAATCAATTTTAAGTTGAAAATTTCCCAATTTTTTTACTGTTTCGATTATTTACTAAACAAGCCATAAAATTGAAATGAGTCATTGGAACTTCATGAAATTTTATGGAGTTTTACCTGTATAGTATGGCTATCAATGTATAAAATTTCATGCAGATATCTTGTTTGGTTACAAAGTTATTGGCCGAAACGTTTTACAAAATCATACATTTTGACAGTGTTGGTACCAAAAGTTTTTAGTTTTGGTAAAAATGTTTTGTCTGATTGCCCTGATTTTTTGTATGTATATTCTATAGGCAATAGGCAACAACTTTTGTTATTAGAGTTTTGGAATTAGACCATTTGCTAAAAAACTGTGACCACAAAATCATTTCGAGCCCCAAAACTTCCTTATAAAATTTGAAAATCAATTTTCAATGAAAATGATCAACTAAGGGGTCCATTTTGCATTTTTTGCCACCATGAGTACCAATCAATATAAAAAATTGTTGAGCCTATTGAAAAATATCAAAAAGTTGCAACTTTTAGGTCAGATTTAAGATTTTCATAAAATAGGCATTTTTCGTGTACATTTTCTATGCATTAGTACAGCTATTCACAAAAGTTTAAACGATATCAGAATTTTTATCAAGTATGTTTGGTTTTTGTTTAATAAAGAAAAACTGTAAAATGATATCGACTTAATTTTTTTTATTTATCAAAGAAAAAGTAATTAGCTTTAAAATGAATATGAACATGTTATAAAAATTTTGATATTTAGTTAGAAAAAAGCTATTACAAAAAATCTTATAGGAAAAATAAGAAGCACAAAAGTTTAAACAAATTGCAACATTCAAACAAAAAATGAAAAAAAAAAAGTAAAATTAATATTTAAAGTGTTCTCCTTTGTTTTTATAGCAAAGATAAACTCGTTTATGCATTCATTCAACTAATCTCATGCACATCACGCGAGGTATCTTCAGCCAGTACTCATTCAAAAGTTGCTTTAAATGCTGAGTTGATTGAATTTCATGGTATGTCAATTGATTGTCGATCCAAGACCAAATATTTTTGATTGGGTTGAGATCTGGTGATCTATGGCACCAGGGCATCACATTGAACTTTTTTTTCAAAAAATATTCTTTGATTGAGTGTGCTGTATGAGCTGAAGCCCCGTCTTGTTGAAAGATGAATTGCTTGCTTCTGCCATACAAGTGTCTGATTGATGGAACTAAACACGTTTCCAATGTGTTCTTGTAGGTGTATTGATTAATTCGGCCTTCATACAGCTCACAGAAGCCTATACCTTTGTGAGAAAAACATCCCCATATACCAACCGAACCTCCACCGCCTTGTCGACGATGTTGCAAAAACCTGTCTGAATATTTCTCAGTTGCAAATCTTTTGATATAGATTCTTCCCTTGAGGTTTACAACTTGAAAGTTAGCTTCATCACTCCAAATAACTTTTGCCCACTGTTCTACAGACCAGTCCAGCCTTTCTTTGGACCACACTCGTCGTTTACGTTTATCCGTGATTGAAAGAATAGGTTTTTTAGCAGCTATGTACGTTCCAATACCTTTGTCCAACAATGTTCGTCTCACGAGCTCTCTGCTAACTTTTGGATTATTTTTTGACTCATTGAAGATTTGTGCTAGCTTTTTGTAGCTGAGTCTGGGGTTTTCTCTGCTCATTCTGAATATACCATTTTTGTCACGGTTGCTGAGTTTGGATGGTTTCCCAGTACGCGGCATGTCGGAGACGTCCTTGGTAAGTTCCCAGGTTTTGATGGTTTTTCTAACGCAATATTCAGAAATGTTAAGTAATTTGGATATTTGAACGTTTGTGTGATTTTTTGTCCTCGCCATACCAATAACTTGCCATTTGATGTCACTAGAAACTGATTTTCGACCCATTTGCACGCAATTGAAATTAATTTGAAATTCACAATATTTTAAGTTGATTTTTAATGAATTAAAAGCTGCCTAATGAAGTTGTGATGAATTATTTGATTGAAAAACTACTCAATTATTTGCTAATTAATTGATAAATTCGCTGCGAAAAAAAATTTCGCAGCGGATTTATCAATTAATTAGCAAATAATTGATCCTAAATAAAATCGTTTAAACTTTTGTGAAACCTCTTAATTTGTATCACCTACCTTTTAATAAAATTTCTGAGTAAACGGTAATGAGTCAAAACCTACTTTTTTTTATTCTATTAACAAATAACCTATTTACCAAATAGGAAAAATAATTATTTTGATATCTATTTCCGTTAGATTTTTATTCAAGAAAAACCGAAGATTAGATTTGAAAATTCTGCAATCGTTTAAACTTTCGTGACTAGCTGTATAGGCTCAAAATGGAAAAGCAATAAGTAACCATGGCTTTTTTTGCATGAAAAACTAAAAAATAAAATTAGATTGTAAAATATAATGGGATGCATATACACATAACACAAATTGAGGAGCTTTGCGCAATAATTTAATTTTAAGGCTTCCTCTTCATGCACCTTAGGGCTTTAGTAAAGGTTCAAAGCTGAAAAAAACTTTTAGATGCCATAAAACTTGAATTTTAATCAGGTAAGTCACCTGAAATAGTTGAAATGAAGAGTTGAAGAAAACTCAAATATTAGAGGTTTTTTCTACTCAAAAATTTTATTTTCTTCTTTAAATTGATAACTTAACAATTTTCTCTTAATCACAATTTAAGTTTGTTTTCTTGATTCAAGAAACACCTACTTTCTGATTTAATTAAACAGTTCTAAAACAAGCTGCACAATTTTAGAATTATAAAATGTGGCATTTTTGGCAGAGTAAGACTGTTAAAGGTGCTTGCTGTTGTAGTCCACAAGGCAGTTTTTAAGTCTAGGAGCGTATTCTGGATGAGATGGGAGTTGTTTGTATCGTTGCCAATGATGAGAAAAGTCTTGATGAGCTGCTTCAACTACCTGTTCGCTGTAATTTCCAAGTGGTGACATGTGGCGGCTCACAAAGTCTTTGATCTTGTGAACTACCATATGGATGAATCCAAAAACTTGGAAAGCCGACTCAGCTTCTGCCAACTGTTGAAGCCTATCCACATTCCGAATAAGCTTGCGACAATCGTTTCCTTCAAACATGCCTCCATGATAGGGGCTCAGTTTCATGTTAAGAGGAGTTGGCCATTTTTCGGTATTGGGCCATACACTTTTCATCTTCTGAAAAAAGTGGTTAACAACTCGAAGCAAAAGATGCAATTCCGGTGGAGGCAAAATATCCAGAATGATCCAGTGAAATGTCCAGTGTTTTGCCTTGGCAAGAATGCTCCCTGCACTCAAGAAGTTTTTATAGCTCTTTCTGAGTGACCCAAGTGTTCTCAAGGCTCCAGCCTTCTCTAGATTTATGAAATCAATGCTACACCAAGAACAAGGGTGAGAGCTTGAGTGAGCTTGAAGCCCACAGAGAATGTTGGCCAGTTTCAAGTCACAAGCAACAATGGCCTTCACTCTATCGACTTGAATGAGCGACCAAATTTGGTGGACATTCTCATAAGTCTCGGGAAGCTCTTCTGCAACTGCCAGAAGCATCTGGCGCTTTACACCCATATCTTATGCAAGCCTGTCAGTCAAGAGATGCTTTTGAGGTGGGGACTCTTTTGTGGCTCTGTCAATGACTCCCAAACAAAACTTCAGAAATCCCTTGCCATCATCGATTCCGATTTTTATAATTCGCTCAGTTGAAATATTTTGAGATGTGCTGATTGTGCCGATAAGGTCAGTGATGTTTTTACTGTGGGCAACAGTGTGATCTGAACCAGTTTCACCTTTTACATCAGAAACCTTTATATTTGAGTGGGTAAAAAAATCACTCAGTTTTCGACCAGCAGAAAATGTTTGTTGAAATTCGGCTCAACAAGCTTTGTGCCTGAAGTCTGGTTTACTACTCTTGCCAATTTCATCATTCCCACATTAGATAAACCTGTGTTGAGCTGATATATCTTGGTATATCTCCACTTGGCCCTGTAATTACAAATTGGCTTATGAAACATTTTTCTAATTACTAAATTATTGAGAAGAAAAGTGCTTCTTGAATAAAAATATTTTTCGTGTCAATGTAACATTACTTGAGGTATTTATTATAAAATGAATCACCTGGAGTCACAGGAAGAGGTGGTCCTCCAGATGGTTTTGAAAGCCTTACAGTGCCTTTTGGTGAAGCTGTTTTGCTTGCAATCACCTTTGCATGCAATCTGTTCTGCAACTTTCTCATTTTGAGCAGCTAGCCCTTTGAGGTTTTCACGAAATGTAGATTGGTTACAATTGTGTGGAAAGCCTTTCCCGATGGGACTCAGACAATCGTTGCAGCACACAGTGGGCCCTTTCTCATCAGCTCGAGAAACGTGTAGCGGATGTTTCTCATTCAGCTTTAGACGCCCAATCCTACAGATGAGACACTCACAGTTTTTTCCACGAGTTTCCAATCTGACACGGATAGACTTGAAGTCATACAGTGATGTTAGAACAACTTCTTTGCCTTCATCTCGCTTCTTCATGATTGTCCGGCATGTATCACATGTTCCTTGAGGCACTCTTGCATCACCCAAGTCAAAGTTGATGCCATAGATTTTTGACAAACGCTCCGCTTGGAATGAAGTTATTTACCTGGTGCACTTTTTAAGGCAAGTTAGACAATTTTTCTGTTCTGCTCGTGACCTCTTGCATGATTTGGCATTGTTATCAGTCTTGAAATTTAAACTCTCTCTCAGTTGTGCGAATGAAAAGAATTTAAAAAAAAAAAAAAAAGGCAAAAGTTTGTAGACTTATAAGCCAAAATATAATTGTTGTTATTGACAATATATGCAATTGAAATGAATCAAAACTTTACCTGTATGCAGAAATAGGGACAGTCACAAAAGTGAGGGTGAACCTTTTATTTGGAGATTGGTCTAAATTTAAGCAATACTTTGTCACAAAATTTAAAAGAACATAATTTAATTTCAGAACTTTAAAATATATTTATTAAAATATATTTATTAAAATATATTTATTAGAGGTTTTTTCTACACTGTTAAAAATTTCCGTTAAAAAACGGAAAAATATTCTGTTACTTGCACGGAAAGTATCCGTATATCCATGTATGGGATGTACAGATACATTATGTACGGAAATTTTCCGTATCTGCGGCCAAATTTTCAAATACGGAAGTTTCCGTTGTATTAATAACTGCAGTTATAATCAACATGTTAAACCGCCATAAGTGATGATTTTTCAAACTTATATTTGGGTACACATTTAGCTTCAAAAAGAAATAGAAATATTTATAAAAGTTGACAATTGCATCTTCTTCTTCTTCGATTATTTACTGAAAAATTTGTAATGCTTTTATCAAAAGTTGGATTTCATTCTAGATATAATATTTATAACATAACTTTTTATAAAATATAATAATATTATATATTAATTTATATAAATATTATATATATATATATATATATATATATATATATATATATATATATATATATATATATATATATATATATATATATATATATATATATATATATATATATATATATATATATATATATATATATACTGATGTATTATCAACTCCAGGGATATTAAATTAATTATTTTTAATTATTTTGTGTTTAGCAAAAATATTAGTAATAAAGAGAGATATAGTGGTTTTGTAACAATTTTTAGCTTAAGCAAGAAAAAGTTAATTTTCAAACATTCTTAGAATAATGAAATGTTATTTCATAAATTTAGTTTTTTTTTTAGCGATGATTTAGGACCAGATGGGTTAAAGTTATTAATTTTCTGTTATAAAATATTCATTTTTCATTATATTATAATATATAACAATGGTATATAAAATAAGTAAAATAACTTAGTATAAATTTAAAATTTTATTTTTTAAATGGTTTTATAATAAATCAAAATAAATTTTTATTAAAGATTAGAAAAGAACATTTAGATTGTTAAAATGTTTATTAGAATGAATAATTGTTATTAGAGTTAAAATAGAGTTTTAAACTTTTTCTTAATTTATCTGCAGCTCAAAAAATCATCGTATTATTTGGTAGGTAAATTTAGTAATTGATTATTAGAATTTGATTTCAAAGAAGTTCTAAAGATTTTTATTTACTTAATAATATAAAAAAATCTAATTTTCTAATTTTAATTTAAATCTAATTTAGTACTGGCACCAACAATGGTAAAAAATTGGCCTTCGCTAAATCAGTCATATAGAGTAACAACTTTAAAGTAATCAATCATTGCACACAATGAGTTTTTTTTTTAAATTTATTACTTTATTAAATATTAAAATGTTTCCTTACTCAAAAACTTATGCATTTTTATTTTTAGTTGATTCGAAATGGATAAGAAAGGAAATACTATATTTTTTTGCATTTGAGTTGATTTATTTATATTTTACGAAACTAATATATATATATTAGATAAAAATAAATTTTTATGTACTGTGGGGTACAAAAAAAAGCCACACTGATATTTTTTCTTGATTTCAAGTATAAATTGTATAATCAAGCAAAACAAAAAAAATTGGATGTGGCAGTGAAAAATTTAGGAAAGAAGAGGTATGCATATATATAAACTAATATTTATATAACAAAAATCATTAGAGATACAGAATAATATGGGCACATTTAATATTTTAGAAAACAGCGAACGGATATAGAAATTGGACGAATTATTGAAGCTGCTGACCGAGGAGAGTCTCATAGAAGCTATGTAGAGCGTTTTAAACTCCACTATTAGCAGATTGGTGAAGAAATATAAACAAAATGGTACAACTGAAAGCTCTATTGGATCAGGGAGAAAACCTAAAACTTCAAAAAAGGAAGATCGCTACATTCTTAATGTTGTCAAAAAAGATTGTAAAATCACATGTAGTGAGATAAAACTAGATTTGAACCTTACTAATATCTCAAAGTGGATAATATCTCATCGAATAAAAGTATCAGGTGAATTTTTTTCTGGAAAGCAAATAAAAAAACCATTTGTTAGTGAAATCAATCGCAAAAAAAGATTAAAGTGGTGCATTGAGCACAAAGATTGGACATGTGAACAATAGGCTAAAGTTATTTGGAGCGACGGGTCTCCTTTCATCTTGTTTTATAATGGTCGACCTCACTGTTGGAAATTAATTGGGGAAAATTCAACCCCCAAACATGAAACGCAACCATTAAACATGACAAAAAGGTCAATGTGTGGGGTTGTTTTAGTGCACACAAAGTTGGACAACTTTACCGGGTGAAAGACACCATGGACCAGCATTTGTATCACAAAATCTTAGTTAATCAACTTGGACCAAGTATAAAAGAATTTTTTCCTAATGGTGACTACATCTTTCAACAGGATAACGATCCCAAACATACAGCACGGTTGAATAAGAGATATCTAGAATCTAAATTGATACCAGTTATGTCTTGGCCAGCACAGTCTCCTGATTTAAATCCAATTGAAAACCTATAGTCTATATTGGATAAAAAGTTGAAAGATCGTAGGGCAACAAATGAAGATAAACTGTTCCAAACTCTTCTTGTTGGTTGGAATGCTTTGCCAAATGACTTATTAAAAAGGCATGTAGATAGTATGCCTTCTAGATGCGCAGAAGTCATAAAAAACAAAGTGTGGCCAATTAAGTACTTATACAACTAAAACTTGAAAAATACTTCACAAATCCTAATTTCTTTTTATTATATGCAATATAGAATAATGTCAAAAGCATTTCTATCAAAATTGTCTTATATCACTTTTATTATATGAGTTTGAGACATTTTTTATTGCTTTTTTTTTATTAAAAAATTGAGTGTGGCTTTTTTTTTGCACCCCACTGTAAATTTATATAGGATTATGTAATATAATTATATTATTATGTACTAATACTTTATTAACTATTTTTTTTTTTTTTTTATTTGAAGTTGTTTATTTACAAATTGATTATTTAATCACGGAAAATTTAATATTTTATTGTAAATCAAAAATGATTTGTTTTAGATAATATTTTCGATAACATTCAATCTATTTTACATTTAAAATGTTCACTTTTTAAATTTTCATATGAACAACATTCCTTTCATTTACGAAAACTATACGGCAGTTGAGTTGCCACAACCTTTCTGTTGTTTAACGGGGAAAACGCATTGATTTTCAACGGAAATTTCAGTTTATATGCGGAAAATTTCCGGCAGCTACGATGACAAAACCTCCCGTTATTTAACGGAAATAAACGGAAAAAACCCATTGTATTTAAACGGAAATATCCGTTTATTTACAGAATTTCCGTTTACATGTGATGGGTTTTTCCGTAAAATAACGGGAAGTTTTGTCATCGTAGCTGCCGGAAATTTTCCGTAGAAAACGCGATATTTTTTTAACAGTGTACTCAAAAATTTTATTTTCTTCTTAAATTGATAACTTAAAAATTTACTCTCAATCACAATTTAGGTTTTTTTTCTTGATTCAAGAAAATTAAGATTAAAATAGTTTTGATATAAAAGCAAACTATTTTCATATCTACTCTCCCTTTAGTTCATTTATCCACTTGTCATCTTACAGTATTTTATATTGTATAGTTTGCATATGAGTATAGTGCACACTCAACTTTTTTAACAATAAATATTGAATACATCTATTAAACAAATATTTTTTTTAAAGTGTGTACCTTTCTCTTTGATATAATTTTTTTGTAATAAAAGTGTGCACTATACTCAATAAAAACAATACTTTTTACCACTTCCTACATTTTCCGCTGAAAAACATCTTAAACATCATAGACCAAAAACTTTCTTCAGAAGTTAAAAATGTAAAAAAAGAATCTTAACTTGATAATTGTAGTTTTGTTAAAGAAAGAAATTAATTTCAAATGCAATAAAATGCAAGTTTTGAAAGAAATAACAAGTGATTTTTTTATGGATTAACCTGTAAAATCCACTTAAACAAAAAAATAGGGAATGCCGTACATTTCTTTTTTCGGTAAAAGTTGTCTCTGTCAAATACTACCCGTCAGATTTCAACCAAAATTTACATGAATGTTCCTTAGTCTATTGCTCACATTGGGTTCAATTTTTTACTCGATAGCTCAATTTTTACGGCCTCTGTAATGCTTTTTCTGAATGAAATTCATACGGACATAATGAAAAAAGCAAATTACTTAAAAAATCTACAATTTTAAAATCTACTTATTTTGCTAAACCCCTCAAATTGTGTTATGAGTACATGCATTTCATTATATTTTACATAGATAACTGCTCAGGGTAGCAAATACTTCAAAAATTTTCCCCAGAGTTGGTCATTTCACTCAAAAACTGAATAATCCATATTATGAGGAGATTTTGTGGTTTTAAATGATTTTGGCCACAGTTTTTTAGCAAATGGTCTAATTCCAAAACTCTAATAACAAAAGTTGTTGCCTATTGCCTATAGAATATACATACAAAAAATCAGGGCAATCAGACAAAACATTTTTACCAAAACTAAAAACTTTTGGTACCAACACTGTCAAAATGTATGATTTTGTAAAACGTTTCGGCCAATAACTTTGTAACCAAACAAGATATCTGCATGAAATTTTATACATTGATAGCCATACTATACAGGTAAAACTCCATAAAATTTCATGAAGTTCCAATGACTCATTTCAATTTTATGGCTTGTTTAGTAAATAATCGAAACAGTAAAAAAATTGGGAAATTTTCAACTTAAAATTGATTTATTTTTCTCGGACGTAATAGATGGATTTCAAAACTCCCATTTCTGGACACCTACATGTGTCCACTATCACCCCATATAGGTGGTTTTTTTGGGTTAGCTGGAAGGGCACTATCCCCAAAAATATCAACTGTGGACTATGATTGACATTGAATTACAAACAACAACAACAAAAAAAAAAAAAAAGATCGAAAATACTAGATCGCGCGAAAATTTCGGTTCGAGGATCGGGTAATTTTATTACCTGATATACCCGATTATCGGGTAATTTTATTACCCGATTTTCGGGTAAAGAAATTAGGTAATTTTTTTACCCGATTTTTGAGTACTTCTGCGGGTAATATTTGGGTAGTTTAAATCGGGTAATACCCGACCCGAAGGCTTGAATATCGGGTAACTAAAGTTGTTAAAATTACCCGTCTACGGGTACTTGCGGGTATTCAGGTCGGGTTTTCGCTCCCTAACATTTAGTACAACGCCTGAAAGTTTTCATAACACCAAAAAAAAATTTCCTTTTCGTCAGAATTACAAAAATATTATCCCGACATGTTCTGACTGTTCGTGTGTCACTGACATTCCAAGAGTATAAACTAATTCCTCAGAATGCAAGCTGAAACCGCTGCAGCGCTGCAGCATCAATCCAGGGTTTTCTAATGTGACAGCTTTCTACATGTTGTAACTCAATCTGTTCTCATCCATCTACCTAGATTTGGTTGAATTTAAGGAACAGTTAGCTCTATTCTTTTGCTGAGCAATGTTAATAACAGTTTGGTCATTAAAATTGCTGAGCAAATGAAATCAAAAATTTGTTAAAAATATATAAATCAAGCAGTGGTGTAGTAAAAGATCCTTGATTACCAGTTTTGGAAAAAAGATTACTTAAGTCTAATAATAATACTTAGTGAAAACAGAGAGACTATAGAAATCCTTTCGATCCATCCGCGATAGCATCAACAATGTGTACAAAGTGATTGCCCATCCAAGATTTTGTTTTTTTGTACGAACGATAAGTTTTTACATTAATAATGAATTTACCTCGTGTTTTTTTACCAAAAGTAATGAAATTACCATGTGTTTTGTTACCAATAGTAATAAGAGTGCCAATTTTTTTTACGTCATTATTAATTTGTGCTATTTTGAAATTTAATTTCCACAAGTAAAGCTAATGATAAACCATGTATATATTTTAATGTTGTTTTTTTTAATAGTTTTTCTTTAATAAGTAAACTGGGGTAAGAGTAATATAGAGTAAAATAGAGGATTTTACACTAAATAAATATTTTAAAATTGAGAAAGAATGTTTAAAATGTTAAAAAAAAAAAAAGATTTTTATGAAAAAAAAAACAAAAAAAAAAAAATTTTTTTCCGCTTTTAATTGGGGGAAATTGTTAGAAATAAATGTAGTAAAAAGGCTACTAATTAAATTTGAGTTCTTTTATGTTTAGAAGCAGGTCCGAGGTACTTTTTTTATGAAAAAAATGGCTTCACCAATTTTGTATTTTTTTGAGTAAACACTATCGACAAACCCAAGACTTACAACTAGAAGTTTCAAATTGGTATCACATGTTGTACTGAATTAGCGATGCTTTCCCCCAAACTCTGCGACACTTTTGAATGTCTTTATCTTATCTTCGTTTTTTTGAAGGCAATCTTCTGCTTCTTTAATTGCTTTTACTTTTTGCCCCTATTGTCTTGCTTTAGTTTCTCGAGCAACGCAAATATACTTTTTTTGTGCGTTAATTTGGTGGCGCTGTGAAACATTTTTCAAATTAGCTTTGAATTTTTAAGTTTTTACGTTTTTACTAGTCAAATTTTAGATAGGTAGCAAAGGCTATTATATTAATTTAAGTTTTTTTTTAATCATAAATTAATTTAGTCTTGTTCATCTTAATGTATAATTGTATAAACATTTCCTTGGTTTTTCACTAAATTTTTTTTTCCGAACTTAAGAATTCAATTTTGAAAAGAGAATCTTGATTGTCATAAGATTTTCTGCAAAACTTTTTAGTTTAATAAACTTTAATTTTACTTTAGAGAATTTGAAGTCGATTCTTTTGGGAAAAAACTTTTTTTTTACTTTTTTTAAGGTGAAAAAAATTTTTTTTTTACTTTTTTTTAAGGTGAAAAAAATTTTTTTTTTACTTTTTTTTAAGGTGAAAAAAATTTTTTTTTTACTTTTTTTTAAGGTGAAAAAAATTTTTTTTTACTTTTTTTTAAGGTGAAAAAAATTTTTTTTTACTTTTTTTAAGGTGAAAAAAATTTTTTTTTACTTTTTTTTAAGGTGAAAAAAATTTTTTTTTTACTTTTTTTTAAGGTGAAAAAAATTTTTTTTTTACTTTTTTTTAAGGTGAAAAAAATTTTTTTTTTACTTTTTTTTAAGGTGAAAAAAATTTTTTTTTACTTTTTTTTAAGGTGAAAAAAATTTTTTTTTTACTTTTTTTTAAGGTGAAAAAAATTTTTTTTTTACTTTTTTTTAAGGTGAAAAAAATTTTTTTTTTACTTTTTTTTAAGGTGAAAAAAATTTTTTTTTTACTTTTTTTTAAGGTGAGAATTTTAAAGTTTGCTAAGCCAAAAATAAATTTTTCAAAATAATATCTGCACTTTTTAGGTAGAGCAGAAATTTTTCTACAACTTCAATGCCACACCTTTTTAAAAATTTTTTGTTTTTGCATTAAAGAAATGCAATACAAACAAAATAACTGAACGCTTTTTTTTTTGTTTTTTTTTCGTTTTACCCTTTTCGTTTCATCTATATAAATTTAAAAAGAATAGAGTGCAAAAAGCGCTAAAAGATACAGTTTTTTTGGATTCAATAATCATTAACAGAAGATAATCAAGACGTAAATCGGCGTCTGATTTGGAAAAGGATCAGTTGAAAGAAAATACAAAAAGATCAGTTGAAAGGAAATACAAAAGAATCGAAAAGTAAGTGTAAAAAATTCTTTTTTTTACTCAAGCTTAAACAGATGCTTCAACGTTATACCATAACAATCAGCCCATGCGTCATTAGACTCATCTTACCCTAACAAGTAATGGTTTTTTGTTACAGCTACAATCTTATACATTTTTTTTTTTTTTAATTTCAAACAGTTTTAAGTTTTTATTGATTTACAAATTTGTTTGATTGAACGATTATTGTTTTTATTGTTCTACAACATTTATGATTTCATTACTAAACGTTATACTTCTTTGGAATTATATTTTTAAAAAATAAAAAATTTTCTTTCTAATGATCTAGAAAAAGTGGTCTTCCGCGTTTCCCTAGATTTTATGCAAATGAGTGTTTTATCATTTAAAACACGTGGCAGAATTCACAAGTGCAACTTAAAATAGCTGTTTCGGAATTCGAAGCTTCGAAAAATATTATATAATAATTTTATTATTGCTTACAAACGACGACTAAATTGAACAAATTAGAGCTGACAGGGTCCTAGAAGAAAATCTAATCTACTGGAGGCATAAGACTATACAACAGGAATGGTAATATTCTTGTAAGTACTCTTATTCTAGTTAATGCCTACATACATACATACATACATACATACATACATACATACATACATACATACATACATACATACATACATACATACATACATACATACATACATATATACATACATACATACATACATACATACATACATACATACATACATACATACATACATACATACATACATACATACATACATACATACATACATACATACATACATACATACATACATACATACATACATACATACATACATACATACATACATACATACATACATACATACATACATACATACATACATACATACATACATACATACATACATACATACATACATACATACATACATACATACATACATACATACATACATACATACATACATACATACATACATACATACATACATACATACATACATACATACATACATACATACATACATACATACATACATACATACATACATACATACATACATACATACATACATACATACATACATACATACATACATACATACATACATACATACATACATACATACATACATACATACATACATACATACATACATACATACATAACAGTGTTTCCAAAAAGTTTAAATAATTATTTCTCTTCTGAAATAAAACTAATAGTGAGCAGTTTTTTCTGATGCTGATGTCAAAGTTAATTAAATGGATTTGTAAATGCGGAACTTTACGGAAAAAAGTTCTGGTATCAGAAAACACTGTCGCAATACTTAATGATTGCTATAGATGAAATTTATGGCTTCGGCAGTTGATATCAGCTTATATACCTTTTTTCTATTTAAAATATTTTTGTTGAATAAGTTTGTGATTGGATAAAAAAAGATTGACCTTCTAGAATTTATTCTTTTAATAGTCGAGTTGCATATTTTATTAGTTATTTTTAGTCTTGAATATTATTCCAAAAAATTATAGAAAGGAAATTAAGGAAAAAAAAATCAAAAATAAACTTTTCTTTAATTAATTGAAGAATGATTTTAAGTAAATAACCTAAATTGAGCTTATAAAGATTTTTAGGGTACGTCTGAAATTGTAAGCTGTCGAAACTCTTTACATAGAAAACACGAAGTTCACCAGTTGCGCTTCTCATACGGTTTTAGTTCGTGCGACAAGATTACATAAATTACATTGTACATATTTGCTATATACATATATAGCAGCGCTAATTTTGTTTATCTAAATTTTTTACAGAGATCATTTCAGGAATAATACAAATTTCATTTATAGACAAAATATATATAAAACATATAGATAATCAAATATGAATATCAGAAAATCAATTTGGTGAAATGTCCTCAAAGTATATTTACTTTCTTTTTCTTTAGTTTACCTTTCAGAGAATACTCTACCTTTTTTTCTCTTTTCTAGAATTTTTTTTTTTTTTAACTGGATAGTTAACATACTTTATTTACATTTTAGATGGTTTCATAGTAATTTAAATGGTTTGCAAGCAGAAGAGCTTCTTACTCCTCTTACTGATGGAAGTTTTCTTGTGAGACCTAGTGAAAGCAAACGAGGAGATTTTACTATTTCTGTCAAGTATATATACAATTGCATTTCATTACATATGTAAAAAGATTTTAGATAATAATAACACATATAAAGGTTTTTGGATATATGAAGAACACAAGCCAGCTCATAAATTTTTTCTGTACTATTATAAATTTTGGAGTCTACATATATATTATTAAATTTGCTGCTTAGTAGTTGCATGGGTCATAAATTTAATTTTCCCAAGCAAATAATTTATAAACTTTTTTTCATGTATGATATTTTCTCTTCATTTCCTTCATTTTTTCTGCCTTTTTTTTCCTATATTAAAAAAAATCAGCTTTAAGGCTCAGTAGATATTGTGCTCATTATCTAGTTTAGACACCATTATGGATATATTTTACTTTACACATAGCATGTACGCACTTAAAAAAGCTATCATAAATGTTTTTTACTTATTTTTTAAAATAAAAATATGTTTTTTAATATGTTGTATACTTCGAAATAATGCTCTATATCTGGATTATGCTTAATTTTAGATGCAATGGTAAAGTGACTCACATTAAGATTCAAAATGATGGTGACTGTTTTTTGCTGGCAGGTAGTCCTGATCCTTTTGCAACACTGGATAGTTTAGTTCTGCATTACAGAAATACGCCTAATTCAATAAAAGAAAAAAGTGGGAGTTTTATTGAATTGCTTTACCCTGTGCGTTCTAATGATCCAACCACAGAGAGGTGTGTATAAGTTTAAAAGTGTTTTTAAAGTGAGTAGCACTTAAGAGATATACCTTGTTGTTTAATATGTAATTGTATAAATTTATAATACAAATATATAATATACAATAAGGTACAAAGGTTAAACTTTTCAATATTATAGAACATTAATTATTTTAAACACATTCAGAAATAAAAAAAGAAACAAAAAAAAAAACGAAAATAAATTAAAAAAACTGTAATCATATGTTACAGGTTAAAATTATCTTCTACTTTCAGAAAATTTTTCACATGAATTTTTTTAGATGGTATCATGGCACTATAGGTGCAAAAGAAGCAGAAAGAATGTTGTTATCAAAAGGCCGACTGGGTAGTTACTTAGTTCGTGAAAGTCAAAGCCAACCTGGTCAGTTTGTGCTTGTTGTGAAGTGTGCAAATGGTATACAACAAATAATAATAAATTGTAAAAATAATAAGTATGAGATTAAATCTGGCCCAACCTTTTCATCGCTTCAAGAACTTATTGAGTATTATGTAATGAACCCAAAGCTACATGATATTAAAGATCAGTCTCCAATCAAGTTAAGAGAGGTTAGACTTTTACGGTGTGCTTAAATCAAAGTTAGCTACTTTAAAATTTTATAAATTTTGTCAACAGTCAGTTAATTTATTTTTAGCCTTATCAAAGTACCAGTTTTGTTGCTTCTTCAATAGATGACCGCATTAAGGTTCTTCACAAACAGTATAAGAATGGAGTTTCAGGGTTTCGAGAAGAGTTTGAAGTATATAAATTTTTCTGTTATGATTCTTTTTTAAAGCGAATATTTTTTACTTTAAAATTTTTTTTTTGTTGAAGTAAAAATATTTAATTTACTTTTATCTGTTACTTAGGTTACATAAAAATGACATTATCATAACACTTATTACCAACTGGGTAAAAATTAGAAATTAAGTATAAATAATTAACCTTTTAAATATTTTATTAAATAATATTGAAAGGGAACATGTTGTGCAATCAAAATTCATGTTTTTTAAATGATACATCTTTTATCCTTGACTCTTGCCAAATATTCTTTTTTTGCCTCATTCATTTTTCAAGTTTTGATTGATGTATCTAAAATAAAAAGGGGATATAAAACAAAAGTATAACAACTCAAATTGTAGTAATAAAGCACTCTAAAAGCAATAATGAAGAATAATTCTGCTGGAGATATCTGAATTGATCAAAAAGCAACATTGCAACATATATATTGAGATAAACAAGCTATAAGTTTTTTTTAAGTAAATCCACCACCTTACTGTTTAAAGAAAAAAAACTCAATTAACAAATTCTTTGCTTTGAAAACTCTATAGTTTTATCCTTTTAACTATATGATAACTTTTTTTATCTAACAAGTTTAGTAATTTATCTTAAAATATAATAACTATACATGATGTCCTAAGGATTCCCACTTTCTCTCCATCAACAGTTTCTATGGTTAAACAAGTCTTTTCTGCAGAAATCTCTGTAAGTAAAATATTTCTATATCAAACATAAAGAAACATTCAAAGAAATAAACTTAAAGGTTAAAGGTTTGTAGTAATTGTTTTTATGGTGGTCAGAAATGTTACAAAAAAGATAGTAACTTAATTAGTGACAAGTTTACAGGTTTTTCTATGTAATCTAGAGCTTGTTAAGTTTTAGCTTCTAAGTTTTCTTATTCATGGCAGTCACAACAGGTAGAAAACTGAGTTAACACCATCAAACCTGTCTATGAGTGTGCCTCATAGTAGTGTTTGATTGTGTTAACTCAGTTTTCTACCATTATATCCAGCTTGTGTGATTGTGGTACTATTTTTTGTTTGATTAGTTGTTCTTCTTTTTTTTTTAAATGATGCAACCTTGGGTTGTCATTTAAAAACATAACTTGGCCTCAGCAACATAACAATGCTTAATTCACTTGTTCTAGTTAGTGTCAATTCACTGTCTGACCCTCTTCAGAAAGTTCTCAATGTACAATTCTGTGACTTAAAGATACAAAGTATGGGTTAATTATACTAAAACATCATACTAAAAAGGCAAACAGCACAAACTTTTGACCAACTCAAATAGTATAACATTAAGTTTATCATTTGTAAAGATTGCTATGATGAAAAAAAGATAATTTTTTTGAAAAAGTTAAAAATAAGTTTCAGTATGTTGTATGATTTTTTTGAAGAAGTTAAAAAAAAGTTTCAATATTTTGTATGATTTTTTTGGAAATTTTATTCTTCCTATATTTTCATTACTAAATTTCCATATTCAATTTTCAATATTCTTATTCAAATAAGGACATTTTTGGATAATATTACTGATATATATATATATATATATATATATATATATATATATATATATATATATATATATATATATATATATATATATATATATATATATATATATAAAAGTTAAGTTTTCCCTCAAATAAAGTAGTTCAAGCTAAAAAATGCTGCTTTTTCTAAAAAGAAAGTGAGTTAAAACTTTTTTGTTTGTTTTTGTTTCTACTTATTTAATGAAAAGTTTTCTTCACAGCAACTCCAGCGCTTTGATCAAAATGACGGTGTTTATACCACTAATGATGGCCAGTTAGAGGACAAGAAATGGAAAAACAGATATAAAAATATATTACCATGTTAGAACATTATTTTAGTTTGTTTCTTTTGTTGATATTGTATAAAAATATATTTGAATATGTTCAAAAATATTTTTATACATTTCTTCGTACTGCTCCCTGTGAGTTAAATTGTTTGTTGCAAATTATAGGTGAATAAAATATAAATTTTTATTTTTTGCTTATCTATGAATGAGAGTTTATTTTATAATTTTAGATGATCATTCAAGAGTTAGACTAAAAGGAGGTGATTCAAGTGATCCTGGTCGAGACTATATTAATGCAAACTATATTGATGTATGTTTTTTTAGTTCTACTTGTTTATTTTAAAGTTCACTTGTTTTCAGTTATTAAAGTGGCATTATTTTAAACAATTTTTATACTACAAATAACTATACATACATTTAAATATATATATATATATATATATATATATATATATATATATATATATATATATATATATATATATATATATATATATATATATATATATATATATATATATATATATATGTAGTATACTTGCAATTGTAGGCTGAACTTAAATCTTGGAAAGTAAAATACATAGCAGCACAAGGTTGCCTAAACTCAACAATCAATAGTTTTTGGGATATGGTTTACCAACACAATAGTTTTATTATTCTCATGCTCACAAATGAATTTGAAGGAGGGAAAAATAAATGTGCCAAGTACTGGCCTGATTTAGGTCAATTTTTTAGTTATCTGCCCTTTTTTTGTTTTTTTGTTTTAACTGTGTGCTTAATTTTAATAAAATTAATTTTATTTTTTTTAACAACTTTTCTTTCTTTGTTTATGCTATTAAAATTAATGGTGTATTATTTTATTTTTTTTATGCCTAGGCTTGTCAGCAGAGTATGGGAAAATAGTAGTTGATAACATGTTGGAACATAAAAATAAACACTTTGTAATGCGAGAATTGAGGGTTTATCACACTGACAAAGTAAACATTTTATAAATCTTTCTTTAAAGATGCTTTTTTATTTATAAAAGTTTTACAAATCTACCAGCATCTTGACTTTTATATCTAAGTTTGAAAATATATGAAATGTTGTTCTGTTTATTGATAAACACTTTTTTTAAAAACACAATTACATCAAACTGCTTTCTTTTAAATCATTTTTATGTTTTCATAAGTTCAATTTTTAAGTTTTCATAAGTTCTCCTGTTTTATGCTTAAATGTGCTATGCATATAAATTGTACTGAAAATGATATCATTAATAGCATTAAATGTAATATTAAATATTAAACAAAATATTTTTCTATTTCAAGTTAATTAAAAACAATCATCATTATTCACAAATTATTTTAGCTTGACATTGGAATGATTTTTCTACAAAGTTACAATTTTGTTATAAAGTTTTAAAATTCACCTTTGCTCGTTTTTATCTATCATCAACATTCAACATCATCAGTTTTAATTTAAAGATACTTTTACATATTTCTTGTCATTATCACCCAAAATTATAAGAATTGATGCTTCTCAGTTCTTTTAATTTTGGGTGGTGATAATGATGAGTATTTAAAGTGGTGAGTGAGGAGCATTTAACAGGTTTCTTTTATTCTTGGAAGTTTGACACCAATTGTGTTGGAATGAATTTTTTTTTAAATTTATTCTTTAAAAAAATTTCAGAATTTAAATTTTAACAGGCAAAGAAAGCACCCCATATGGTTTACCAGTACCATTTCATAGATTGGCCTGATCATGATGCCCCAGCAGATCCTGGAGTAGTATTAGGCCTACTTAATGAGGTTCATACAAAACACAATTTATGTGGCAGAAAAGCTCCCATTATAGTTCATTGCAGGTAAGATTTTTGTATATACAAAATGCAAATTGTTTTGCAGAAATTTATCTACACAAGTGCCAAATAATAGCAAATATTTTAGTATTATTTAAAAGATAATCTATCAAATTATTTATTCATTTGCAGGATCAGACATATTTAGGTTTTTGTTGTTCTGGTTTAGAAACACATATTATGTGTGCCACAAATTTTTTTAACACTAAATATTTTTTCATAGGAACACATTACACACACAGAACACAGTCACATACACAAAACACAGTCACACACTGTACACACAGAACACAGTCCTTTTTTATAAGCCACATGAAATCAAAATTGAACAGCTTTTTAAATTACCAAACAATAAAATAAACAAGTGGAGATTGTTTGGTAATTCCAGCAATTAACTAAGAGTTTGCAAACATCTGATATAAACATATATGACAAAATAACCTTTCTCGTTCTTTTTAATACAAAATCTTACACAGTTTCAGACAAGTTTAATGCACATTAAAATAATGTTGGACTCATGGTTTGTAATCAGTTTTTAAAGAATTTAAAGATAACATTTTCCTGGTACAATTGATGGCCATTAAATACAGATAGGTTCTTATTAGATTTTCATTATTTAGAAAGAAAGATGAAAAATTTCCATTGGCTTTTTTCAATGTGCTCATTCTGTATCTTATGATCTAAACTTGTATATAGTTAACCTCCTAAAGTATGTAATAAGTTTTTTTCGCTAGTGCTGGAATTGGGCGTACAGGAACAGTTATTGTCATTGATATACTAATGCATTTGTTGGATGAGCAAGGTAAGCTTTTTATAAGAATAATTCAATAGGAAGTATTACATTTATTGTATTCATTTCAGATTATGCTAAAAAATGAAATTGAAAAATATATGAGCAATATCTTAATGCATATTTATATCCTTTCAATTAAAAGACATCTAATGTTGTTGGTTTTTTTAACGATAAATTTGCTTCTTTAGTGATTGTTAATAAACATAAACAAAAATTTTTAAATCTTTAGAAATTTTTTAAAAAATATTTCCTGAATATTTCAGGAGTTCAAATGTCACAATTAATGGCATTAGAATTTTAATTAGCTATTGTCAGCATTTAATAACTATATAATTAGTCTGCAAAAACACCTCCTATTTTAACTTTTTCATAGGCTTAGATGCTGAAATTGATATCCAAAGAACAACACAGCTTTTAAGAACACAACGAGCTGGTATGGTACAAACTGAGGTATATTTATACAATCTTTCAAATTCCTTATTTCATTTGTATTTTTTTTGTTACATACTTTTGTTATTAACTCAAAGAAACATCTCTAAAAAAGTTTTTGTGATTTTCTTAGTATTTTTTTTTTTTTTTTTTTTTTTTTTTTTTTTTAAGATTCAGTATAAATTTATTTATGAAGCAATAAAACATTACATAGATGTTGAACTAAAGCGAGAAGCAGTAAAGAAGGTGTTCTCATTTATTTTTTAATTCACAAAATCCCATCACTTGATGGAATTTAAAAACATTTAACAAGACTTTGATATTAAAATGTATAAAGTACACAATTTATGATAGTGTCACACTGGCTCATTAGTATTTTTTTAAATTTGTATTTTTTCATTTTCAGGAAAGTTCATCAACTTTGATAGAAAGGCCATCTTATGAAAATTTAGACTTTTCAAATTCAGAAGAGAATCTCGTGAGATCTTTAAGGTAGCTCCTTAAATTAATTTAGTAATTGTATTTGTATGAGAAAATTGCAAAGAAATAAAATATTTATATGAACTAAGATTTTTAAAAGTAAATGTTCATTGTAAGAACATTTGTTCTTGTAAACTTGGATTTTTATTTTTATTTTAGTGGCATTATATTCTTTTTTTTTTTTTTTTTTTTTTTTTGTTGGTAAAAGTTGTTCAACGAAATAAATGGTAAATTAAAAAGCTTAATAAAATTAATGAAAGCAATTTCACCTTTATTAACACTTTCAATAAATCTCCACATTCTTAAAAAGTTTTACTAACTTGGAAACAAAGTGACAATAATAAAATTAAATGATTAACTTGAGCTTTTACTAGAATGCTAGTAACAAAAGTTTTATAATCCAGTGGTATCTATATATTCTGTATGTAAAGCGAGTGTAATATATGTTAGGGCACCCCATACCTTTCAAAAATCACAGTTTTTTTTTACCATAAATGTTAGGCCGCAAGTATTTTTTTGAAAAAAGTTAGGATGGCTAATATGCTTTTAACACAAATGAACTTTGACTTCAATATTTAATAGAAGAGCTTGATGGTAAGGCAACCTTAAAGACAGGGTTTTCTGGACCCCTAGGGAAGTTGCTTTCCAATGTGACAGAAATAGAAAGAAATTACAACTTCAAGCCATTATCTGTAAGTTCTTGTTCAATTAAACTTGGTGAAGAATTAGTAAATAAGTTATCTTCAGATCAGAAATATACCTATAAACAACACCAGACAGTAGTTGTGATGAAAGCTTGGCAAACCAAAAACTAAGTACTATAGTCCATTCAAGGTGGCTCAACAAAGTTTCTTTGTTATTTTTATCATGATATGTATGGATTAGAGGGAGATGAGCTAAAAAACTTAGGATTAATTGTTAAGCTTATTGTATCAGTTTACTTCCCAATGTGGTTGCAAGTCAAAGTGAAGCATAGTTGGATAGAGGGGCCACAAAGCGTCTTAAACAAACTCACCCTTACAAAACTTCAAGATGAAAATGTACAGAAAGCTATTGAAAAATGCTTGAGATCTTCAGCATGTTATTCTCTTTCTAAAATCTTATTACAAAGTTTAATTTGAAACCAAAACAAGATTGAAAGGGAATTTGCTTTTGATGAAATTCTGGGAACTAGAAAACATTAGAAAATGGGAAGCCTAGCTCTCAGAGCATACAAGATTCCTAACTTAAACTTACATGCAACCACATTGACTGACCTTAAAACATGGGAAGAAGCCTTTAAACTCATCTTAACCTGTTAAATGAACAATAGTGATCTAGAAAAATTCATGGAGTGTCCTATGTTATTTCCGTATTTCCCTGTTCACACACACAAGGAGTTGAGAGGGTTGTTAAGGAGGTAAAACTAATTTTCCTCATGCTTAACAATGAGTTTTAATAATTATTTAAGAAATATTTATTGCTATGAAAGTAGTCTTTAAGTCAATTAGATTTTTTTAGGCAACTGCAGTTTCTGAAACAGTTATTAGAGAAAAGACGGTTTTATCCGAGCAAAAGCAGAAAATAGAGCAATAGTTCCTCTTTTTAATAGCAAGAAAGGTGAAAAATTCATTTTAGCATTCATTTTAGTCATTTTTAGTGCCTATAATAGAATTTACTACAGAGACAGAAAAATTAGTTTAATTTTTGTTTGTTAAATTTTATAAACTTGATATTGTATTGTAGAATAAGCATTTATGAAACCTGACACCTATACATGGAATATGTATAGGATAGTCTTAGGCTCCCCCTTCCCCATTTGAGTTAATATTTGCAAAAATTTAAGTCTATTTTTGCAAATTTTCTTTTTATTTTGATAAATTTATATATGCCTACCCTTAAAGAGTGTACCTAAAGGCAAAAAAAAAGCCTAGGAGGGGACCTTGTTAAAGAAAGTTGAAAAGTACAGGATGCCCTAATGTATAGAGCATGTTGATTAAAAAGTTTTTTTAAAGCTATATTTTTTTCTTCACACTGCACTTTTAGAACTATATAATGACAAATTGCAGCTATTTCAACATACATTTACAGCATCACTTTGCATCCAATCTTCCTCAAATATCAACAAGTTGTCCTCTTCAGTTAGTTATCAATTATTACTTAAGGATGCTAAAATAAAACAGCTTATTGAATAGCTCAGAAAACACCTGATTCATTTTGTATTCAGTAACGAAATGTGAGTCTTCATTGGTTTCTGACATTAGATACTGCAAATTGTTTTGTCCCATAGAATTTGAGTTAAATAACATAGAAAATGGACAAATCACCTTAGAAACCCCATAAGAAGAGAAAGATAAAATCTCTTTGAAAAGTAAACTCTAAGTAATGATTTCAGGTAGATGAAAAAAAAACTTTATTTGTTGAAAAAAAACCATTATTTACTAGTTGAGTTGAAAGTTCCCAAAGATGAAAAATTTTGCTGACTTCATTTGAAATAAACTGAATTAACCAAACTCTCCTGAAATTTGTTTTAAATTAGATCACAGTGTGTGTGCTAAGTTTGACTCTAAATTATTATATTCCCAAGCAATTATTTTTTAATTTGCTAATTCTACAAAGATGTTTTGTCGCAAAATACAGATTAAGTGATTTGTTGTTAAAATAATACTGACTTTAGGTTAAAATGTTAGGTCCTTTTTTTTATGTTAGGTCTTTTTCTAACTTAGCTTTTAAGCTACTTTAGCTTTTATGCCTACTTAATCTCTATTTAAATTTTTTTCAATAAATTTTAACTTTTTGATGAAACAAACTTTTGATAATTAAGTCAATGTAGATTTATCTTTAAAGTGTCTTAGTATTTAAACTGAAAAATTGTATTTGGTTCGTCTTCTTTTGCATTTTGTGATGCAATGTGCATTCAAATTGTTGATTATCAGCTTGTAGTTTTTGGATTTATAGTCTGTATACTGAGAAACTATGTAGTTCCTTAATGATAAGTTTAAATTATTTTCTTGTATTGGCAATTACTTTTTAAATTAAAACTTGTTTTTTTAGCTGGTAGCTAAAATTGTTTGCTTGTTGATAACTTAATATTACTATCAATGAAGAAACAATTTTATAAATAGTTTATTTATAAGGGTGTTATTTATAAGAGGTGTTATTTATAAGAGGTGTTATTTTCAGTAGATTTGTTGATGGTTAAAATAATAAACTTTGCTTATTTTTTGATTATTTTAAGAAATGTTTTTTTTTTTGTTTTTTTTTTTAAACTCTAATATTACTAAGTCTATAAAAGATTATTTACTTTTAGCAAAGATTTGGTGACCTCTTCAATTTCAAGATCTCAGCCAGCGTCTTTTTCTGTGAAATGTGTTAGTTCAAAGTTATAATAATTTTAATGCTTTAACAGTCTCTTGTTTTTTATCTTGTTAATACAAATTCATCTTTTGATTGTAAATTTTTTTATTTCATAAAAAGAAACTAACTTGAGGAATGATATATATTAGCATGTTCGGAAATTTATATGCTGTGAACTGTTGGTTCTTAGTTGACTTTTCTGGAATTACAAAGTTTGTTTAGTTCTGGCCTTTTAAGATTTTTTTTTGTACCTATTTATATTCCTTTATCAGTCAACTTCCCCTCAAAATGGCAAAGTACCTCAAAGGACAAATGCAACAAGGTTAGTGCACTTTTGCTTTTTTGTTACAATACTTTATTAACAAATAAAAGTTAGTTGATAAATGATTTAGTTTTTAAATATTTATTATTTTAAAGCAACATTTAATTTAAAATATATTTTGTTTTTACATATATTTTGTTCACAATAATTTGTTAGGGTTGGTTGAAAGTAAAAATCATATATTTTGTATATACCTTTGTTAGGCTTGGTTGAAAGTAAAAATCATATATTTTGTATATAAGTCTGTTAGGGTTGGTTGAAAGTAAAAATCATATATTTTGTATATACCTTTGTTAGGCTTGGTTGAAAGTAAAAATCATATATTTTGTATATAAGTCTGTTAGGGTTGGTTGAAAGTAAAAATCATATATTTTGTATATAAGTTTGTTAAACTTTTTTGAAAGCTTCTAAAACCTTTTATTTTAAAATAAATGATTTTTTTTTTTTTCTTAAAAGTAAAACATTTAAGTTTACTTAAATATAAATGATAATAAAATATAAATATAAATAAATAAATCTTAATAAAAGCAAATTTTTTTAAGTTTACGTTTAGTTTTAGGTTTTAGTAGTTTTAAATTTTTTTTGCTTTATCTTTTTTTTTTTTGCATTTTTTTATGTGACCGAATAATAATCTATACTTTTGTAAGTGATATATTTTATTTTTCTCAGAGAAAGAATATCAACTGAGCCTTTAATGAGCAACAAAAAGCCCGTACCTAATCCCAGAGACTACAAGTGATGATTTGCTTGCTTAACTGACAGTGCTGAAAGTGATATTGAATGCACATAGAATATTTGAAAGATATTGTCTTTTCTCAACTAAATTATTACTAAATTGTTTTATACATTAAGCACATGAACTGTGATGATGTGTATATATTGCTGTAGTATTCGTTTTTGTAATAAAATGCTTTTAATAGTGTGGAATGTACAAAAAATTAAGTTATAGTATTTCATTATTGATTTCAAATTTTGATATAAATGTGTAAATTTTGAATATAAATTGTATAAACTCAATATACTTTTAATGCGTTTATATAAAGAAGTTTCATACTGATTTCTCTTTGAGGTTTTAGCAAATTACATTTGATACTGTGGCATAATTATTAATTAGCATAATTGTTAATTATTGAATCCTAATCATTGTTGATTATCAAATCTATTAAAAAATTTTCGGGTCTTTAGTGAGAAGTTTATTTTTTTTAAAAGTATTTTGCTTTTATTTTTGCATATTTAAATTTTCTAATTTTTATTCAAAATTTTTTAAAGCTTTGGCAGAATGTTTTTTACATAGGATTGTATTACTTTTTTTTTTAGCAGTTCATTAACTCCTGCTGCAAAGTAAAAATGATGAATATGAAATTGTCAGCATTTTTTTTTTATTATTATTATTTTTACCTCTTTTTTTTACATAAAATTTTTAGGTTTGTGTATTATGATCAAAATAATTTGCAGATTAAAATAATTTGCTGATTAAAATTTTATTATCAATTATTTTTCTTCCCTAAAAAAGTTACTGTCAATTCAGTTATTTAAGTTATTTATAACAAAAACTTATTACTTAAAACAAACAGTAATGAACAATAAAGCAAGTTATTAAATATAGCAAATAAAAAAATGCCTTTATTGAAAATTAAGATTGCTTTCAATTAAGTAAACACTAAAAAAATTGTGGCAGCGATTTGGTGACTAATTTTTAGAAAGGTTTCATGACTTTAAAAAAATCAAAAATTATTTTGTTACTTGTGTTTTGTTAATGCCTAAAAATGTGTTTTTGACAAATGTACCACTTCTGTTAAGCTTTAAACCACCAGGGTTCTAAAATTAAATATAAAAATGCATTTTGTCTGTCTGGTATAACTGTCTATTGATTCTAGCCATAAATTTAGTTGTTTTTTTTTTAATACATGTTATAGTTATTAGTTTGAGTTTGATAGCAGTCTTTGTTTAGTTGTTATTTGAAAAGAGATATTTATTTTTTAAAAAGTTTAAAATAAAAGTGAAGTGAAGTGAGTGAAGCAAAAAAGAACTGAAGTGTTAAATTTAATTCATGCGGGTTAATCTACAGCAGCAGTGATCAAAATATCTGGAGTGTTTTAAATTAACATTCATTAAGTAAAAAATTGTGATAGTGCTGAAAGGGTTCAGATGTCAATGCTTGTGAACAGAAAAGTTGACAAGAAGTTCACAGAATAACTTAAGGAGTTCACAAAAAGGCTTAAGAAGTTCACAGAATGACTTAAGAAGTTTACAGAATGACTTAAGAAGAATGTTGATAAGAATCCTACCATGTCCATAAAAAAGATTTCCAAAGTATTTGAAGTTGATGAAAAGACTATTTGTCCCTTTCAGGAAAGACTCTTGGTTGACTCAGTGTTGTCAGGCCAGTTTTTAAAACAGTTATTAAAAGACAATAGGCCAATTTTTAACTAATTGTTTTTTAAAAACTGTCGAGTCCAGACCTTTGGCCAGATTTGAACCTCTATGATTATTCAGTATGAAGAGTTATAGAGTAAGGCATGCAAAATGGCCTGCTCAAGTCTCTTAATTCATCCATTATAAGAGCTTGAAACTCTATGTTGAAGGAAAACTGCCTCAGTACTTGCCAGACCTTCCATCTATATCTAAAGGCTGTCATTGAAAAAAATGGAGATCTAGTTGAATGTTAAGGTAGCTAATGGATTTATCTCAAACTTTCCTTTTATAAATATTAGTCAGAAAGGATTTTTTTTGGTTCTAAAATTTTGTAAGTCTAGTAATAAGAAAGAGTAAGTGAATTGCTGCCGCGCCATGCAGAATCAATTAGCATAACATATCCTTCATCTGATTTTTTTCTTGATTTGGGTTTAAAACTTGACTTCTTTTTGATAGAAATAAACTCATGAAATCTTTAATGTCACAATGATTTATTAAGTAGTTTCTTACTTCATTCGAATTGTTCAGACTAAGACACATTATTGTAAAAATGGCAGATGATCTTGGCGATGATTGGTGGGTTGCTGATAATAAAGAGAGTGTTAGTGAGCTTGATGAAAGTATTCAAAAAGGTACTTGCTGGTTTTAAATTAAATTTTGATTTTTTTATAACTAGCTGAGCTGTAAAGTTTGATCTTTCTTTATATCAGCTTTAAGTGTGTTTTTTACTGCTTTCCTTCTGTTTGTTCTTCTTTAAAAGTTCGTCTATGTATGTTTGGCTCTGTTCTTATCATCAAAAAATTTTTCTGTATTAAAACAAAATTGCTTTTGATTTGAGGTTTTCATTTTATTGATACAGAGAGGACTGACTAATGAACACTATATTATAATTAAAAAAATAAAGATTTTACAGGAAAAACCACAGATAAATTTTTGCATTTGCAATCTTTTCATCATGTACTGATGCTTACCTATTACTTCTGACAATATACAAGCTGAAAACTACCTTTTTTCAGGATTTTTTGAGCTGTTAAAAAATGTTCAACATTAAAGACAACATAAGTCTTCAAATGCTAAATTCCTTTTTTTTTTCAAAACTAGAAAAATTGGACAACTGTGGGTCTTCAAAATAATCCTGTAGTCTTCAAATACAATTCTACTAAAATACCAATCGTATTTTAGTAAAACTCCCATTTATTTGTAAATCATAGTTGTTTATCTACTTTCATTTTTAAATATTTGTTAACAAATCACATTAAAACAGAAATTTTTCCAAAAAAAAAAATGTATTAAAAAGAAAGAAGAAAAAAAAAAATCACAAAATTCTTTTTTTTTTTAAATGTTTCTTTAGGGGAGATAAAAACTGTTAAGAAGAAGAAAGCACAAAAGAAGAAGTTAGCAGTTGATGATAAAGAAAATGGTGATGCTAAACCTGAAAAGAAGAAGAAAGTTAGTAAGAGAAAGCTAATGACTGAAGACATTTTACCTAAAACAAAAAAGAAAAAGAAGATGAAGAAGCAAACAGTTAATGTAAAAAATTTAAAAATTGTTTGTGTCATTGATGTAAATTTTGTTTTACTAAAGGGAAAAGTCAAAAATCATATTTTTAAATTATTGGTGTGAAAAACCTGTCCCTAATAATTAAAAAACTATCCGTTTTTGTTTTTGTTATTTTTTTTTTTTGTCATTTTTTTGAAGGAAAAATGTTATTTAAAGCACAATATTTTTCATTCTTTTAAATGCTGAAAAAAAGAGACAGTAATGAATAAAAGAGACAGCGATTAATAAACTTTTTTAAAAAATTTTATCATGGTTGAAGCTACATTGAGTAGTTGATGTTTTTTTATTCTTTCTTTACTTTTTAAACTAAATCCACTGAAGATAAATATAATGACATTTTATTTTAGGAAGATACTCCTGCACTAAATGTAAATAGTTTGTGGTCATACTTTGAAAAGGAACTGGAAAAATCTTTATCAAGAATCGAGTTAAAAGATATTAAACCTAATCATGGTATCTATTTGCTTTAAATATTCAATTTTGTTTTATCTTTATATAGAATTGTAGCTTTTAGTTGTCCTAAAGTAAAGTTTTATTCAAATATCAGACATTCTTTTCTAATAGTATGTGTCTTGTGATAACAAAAAGTGGATTACTGATATCAAAATTTCTACTCATTAAAGTATACCACTGTCACAATATCTATTTACTCCAATTTCACTGCAAGTATTGCTGTTAATTTCTTGCAGTATAACATTATTATTTGATTATTTATTTTTAAATATTATCCACTTTTTTAGTTAAATAACGTTAAGAGGTTCATTTTTTCACTGATTTATCTAGTAGCAGCTTTACTTATTTATAAAAAGTGAATTTTTGTTTTATTTATGAAAGATTCATGGTTCATAGCAAAAGATACACTACTAAAAAGTGAAAACAATTTGCAACTTTCTTCTTACCTAAAAGCAGGTAGAAAAAGAATTTTCAATTAGATTTAAATATTAATATATATATATATATATATATATATATATATATATATATATATATATATATATATATATATATATATATATATATATATATATATATATATATATATATATATATATATATATATATATATATATATATATATATATGTATATATATATGTATATATATATGTATATATATATGTATATATATATATATATGTATATATATACACACACACACCTGATCTTCTAGTTATACCTAACTGGGAAGAAAAGTGCATAAAAGTTAAGGATAAACCTGGCTCACCAGTCATGCTGATTGTTACATCAGGTGGGCAAAGAGCAGCGGATTTGTTAAGGTAAATAGTGAAAACTGTTTCCCTTTAATTTATGTAATGTATGTATGTATGTATGTATGTATGTATGTATGTATGTATGTATGTATGTATGTATGTATGTATGTATGTATGATGTGCAGTGGGTTTATTTTAGAGACACATCTGATTTTCGTGGTAAAAATTGTAAAACTGTAAAACTTTTTGCAAAACATTTAAAGGTAATTCCTTGTTATACTATTTAAAGTTTTTATTGTAATAAAATCTGTTTTAAGTGTGTTGTTAAGTTTTAGTTTGAATAAATAAAAATTTGTTTTTTGTTTTTTGCTAATTTTTTTTTGAACATCAAGTTTAAAGCTCTTTGTTTTTTTCTCACTTCCTGTTTCAGAAAGTATTTGATTTCACCTTAATACTTGCTTATTTTCACTGAACTTTTCTTGCACTGAATGGAGGTTTTTAATCTTATATTTAGATAAAAGATCAAGTTGAATTCTTAAATAAAAATGTTATTCATCTTGGTGTAGGGACACCGAACCGCATAGCAAAACTTTTTGAATTAGGTATATTTTAGTTAAAAAATGCTTTAAAAATTTTTTTTTTGCATGCATGGAATCCATAAAATTCTATGATTTGTCATTTGTTTTTAGGAAATCTTTCAATAAAAAACTTAAAGTACGTTATTGTTGATTGGAGTTGGAAAGATGAGAAAACAAGAAGTTTATGGAATATGCATGGAGTTAAAGATGACTTTATTGAGTTGTTTCAAAAATACATTCTCCCAAGATGTAAAAGAAGAAAATTGTCTGTGGGATTGTTTTAACAAATAGATTTTTTTTTCTTTAAGCTGGTTATTGCCTGTTTTAAGGTTATTAGTTTTGAGGAGTATTTGTCAAATAGTTTTAAAAATTTCTTGGTATTATAAATGCTAATGGCAAGTGATAAATAAGATATCTGATGTCACTGCCATAAATTGTTAATAATTTAATGGTTTATCAAATAAGTGTGTCTATTTGTTATCCAAAGTACTTCATATTCTTAATACCTATATATTTTGTTATGCTATCCAGTGATGATTTTTAAATTGGTTTACATAACTAATTTTTTTTTTTCAAGTTTCTTGTTTGTGTTTAGTCAAAAATGTTTAATCATTTGAGATCAAAGAGTTCCAAAATAAAATTTCAAATATTGTTAAATCCAAAATTGCTAAGAAAAAGCACCTCAACCTTTTCTTTTGTTCCTGAAAAAATTCAACTTCCAGGTAAATCAATTTCAATTCTTTTTCCTTTTTTTTTTTTTTTTTTTTTTTTTTTTTTTTTTTTTTTTTTTTTTTTTTTTATCAGAAATCTAATCTTTTAAATGTTTTATTTATTTTTAAAAACATCTTAGGTGAAACAAAAAAGATGAATTTGTTTCAATCTGTGACAAATGCATTGGACATAGCAATGGAGACTGATAAAACAGCATGTAGAGTTATTTTTTCTGATCTTTTTTTGCACAAATTTTGATTATGAACAAAATTCATAATAAAAAAATTAACTTTTAATTTTGTGCAGTGATTTTTGGTGAAGATGTCAAGTTTGGTGGTGTTTTTAGGTGCACAATGGGACTTGCAGACAAATATGGTAAGTTTTTCATTATGTTTTACATCAAGTTTATAAGTTAAATATTACTAAATTATAATATATATACTATATAATATGAATACAATATAATTTATTATATATATACAATAAAAGTTATTAAATATATACAATATAATTTATGATAAAAAATATAAATTTATAAAGTTTTGAGTGCAGTTATATCTCTCACAGGTATTTAATTTCAATAAATATTGCTAGTTATAAATTTTTGAGAGATTGATAATGACCCATGGAATTTTTAAAATATTTTAAGAACCATTTCATCCATCTTTTAAGAACCATTTCATCCATCTTTTTATCTCCCTTTCAAATAATATAACAGTAGTTTTAGAAAAGTTGAATGTAAACAAAGGAAATATATTTGCAAGTAGAAGTGAGAAAATTTATTTTCTACAAGTGGCTTAAAAATTGTAAATTTCCATTTAAATTGCTTGCAAAAAAGTATAAAGTTCAAAGGAAAATGTGAACTGCATAAGAAGGACAAAATTGCAATAGACCAGTCAATTCCACCAAATGTGAAGTGTTGCAGTAAAAAATTTTATGAGAACTGTTGCCCAAAAGCTCATGCAAGGTATCGACACAAAATTGAAAAAGTATTGTGATCAGCTCAAGGATGATGTTTCCTAAAACCTTTATTGTATTTGAAGATAAACTTGCCTTGAAACAAAAAAAAGTATTATCAAATTGATTAAGTGGATCTCAAAATAATTCAAAAATCCCATAGGCTATTATCATTCCAGACAGTCTTAGAAATATCAAAATTTAAATCATGTAGGTACAAGCCGAGTTTTTAACACTCCTCTCAGTGAACAAGGAATTGTAGGTTTTGGAATTGGTGTTGCAGTAGCCGGCTCTACAGCTATTGCTGAAATTCAATTTGCTGATTATATTTATCCAGCGTTTGATCAAGTATGGTTTTTAAAATAGCATTTGATTTAAGAATCAATTTTAACATTCTCTAATGTATAAAATACAACAATGTTGCTAATAACTTTTTGGGTGGATTCATTTGTATTTATCTTAAATATAAAATGTGTTCATGACTTAAAATGTTTTTAGATTGTCAATGAAGCTGCAAAGTTTAGGTATCGCTCTGGAAATCTATTTAACTGCGGTTCTCTGACTATTAGAGCACCCTGTGGAGCAGTAGGACATGGTGCATTATATCATTCACAAATGCCTGAAGCACATTTCTCACATACCCCTGGTCTAAAGGTAAAATTACATAATATAAACTATAAACCCTTTTTTTTTGCTTTATATTGAAGATTTTTATCGATGTTATGGATTCCCTCCTTTGTGTAGATAATTGCAGTCTATGCATGAAATCAGTTTTTCAAAACTGTGTTTCAGAAGTGTTTCTATTTATAAAATCTTTTTTTTTTTAAAGCCATTTCTTTAATTTTTTTTTCCATTTATTTTGCAACCAGTATTATTGCAGATTGGTTACAATTTGTCAAAACATGTCCTAACACAGCTTCCTACAAAGAGCTTTTCATTTTTTGTTAATATATTTGGATTGTTGTGTGCTGTTGTAATTTAAAAAATGTGAAATCTTGTTTGCTGCTTTTAATGCAGCCATAATGCTGTTAGGTCCAGTACTTTTAAAGGTCACTTGGTAAATGTAAATGTCACTTAAAGTAAAAAATTGGGTTACTAATCCTGCTCGACATTTTGTGTTTCTCACTTTGTTTGGATTTAAAATTTTCAAAAGTTTACACTCATTAAATACAAATAAAACAAATGGCTGAATTGTAGCGTTTTTTATGTTTTTCATTTTTTTAAGAAGCTTCTCCTACCAGCTTTAATAGAATTAAAAAGTTGTAAAAAGGTGAGAAATAGGTGAATCTTGGAAGATTATGTTGCAACCCCAGAATTCTTAAAATCTATCAAAAACACTATGGTGAAAAATCTGACATTTTAAAAGTTATTCACAATGTCACAGAGTCTATGTAAGCATACCAGCCTATGTTCTTTAGCCTCTTATGTAAACTACTACATGATTATAAATTTTTACATGACTATTTAAAAAAGCATGCTATAAAAACAACATGCTTTTTTAAATAGTCATTACAAAATTACGAATCAAGTTGAATTTCATAATTTATTTTCATTTTCAATTTTTTTTTTTTTTTTATTTTAAAGTTTGAAAGAATATTTAAAGGATAATTTCTTTAAAGACTGCAAACACTTTTTTTTTTATATTAATAACCACTAATGATTCTTTGTCTTTGGTAATATATAAATACAATAAATTTGCTCTTGTCTCTTAAGGACTTTTTAACATAAATATAGGCTGATATACTCTCAGTCTTTAATGAGTAGGAATATACCAGTCTTTAAAGTAGCTTTGTCTCACATGTTCTCTGCATCAAATAAAAGTTTATTTTTATCATTTGCGCATTTTTTTTTTTGGCAAATTTGGGGCTACTTAAAAATTTGGATAGTTTAGGATTCAATTAATTTCTTTAAAAAAAAAATTAAAACATTCATAAACTGCATCAAAAAATAACACTGTAAAAAAAATATATATATATTTTTTGTTACCCCTATGTATTTAACCATTTTTTTATTAGTTAGGTTAAAATTAGGATAAAATTGCCATTTATTGTTTAAATGTTTCAGTTGCACACTTACACAGATATATATAAATAACACTGAACCACAGAATGCAAATAGAAATGCATAAAAACTAAAAAAAAAACGTTTTTTTTTTTTCAATAGATAGTGTTTTGTAAAGTATACTTTTATTTTTCATTGAGATTTTTTTAGCATTATTTTATTTTTAACAGAAGTGTAAAATGTTTGCTTTAATGGAATAATAGTTTTGTTCTTTATTCTACTTTACTTTTTGTTGTTACTTTTACTTATACTTTTGTAATGGAACATTTTTTGCACACACTTAAAAAAATGGAAGTATTAAGACTTTTTAAATTTCTTTTTTTCTTCTTCAAAGCATCACAAAAAAGTAACTATATGATTTTTTTTTTTTTTTTTTTTTTTTTTTTTTGTATGACAGGAAAATCAGTTTATCTGCAACTGATGTGACTTTAAAGTCTATTAGTTTTAGAAAATTTAAAAATAAGATACTAAGAAACGTCTAAAAGCAGTTAAGTGGAAAAATGCTAAGCTCCTTGCTGATGCAATTAGTTGGTGATCAAAATAGAAAGATTGTACAAGAAAAAACAGTTTCAGAAAAGTCAACCTATGTAACCAGCAAGAAACTACCAAACATTTTATCTTTAATTGGCAAAGAGTTTAATGTTTTGCAGCAACAGAGGTTCGAACTCCAAATCTAGAGTTAGTTTGGCTTTGTGTCAATCTGCAGCCCATGCTATAATTTTCTAAAGCATTTGTTAAAGTTCTGTTAATGTTCCATTTTATTTATATCATAAGAATTTGCTTTTCATTATTTACTCTGTCGCTTTTTTCTGAAAAGTTTTTTTCTGCTTTTTGTATTTTAAACCCAATTAAATTCCCAATTAAATTTTTAGAAAAATCATGGTAAAAGCAAAATGCTCATTTTTTACAATTTCTATGTATTTCTTACAATTTTTACAATCCTAATTTTTACAATTTTTATGTATTTGGCCCAATTCCATGACCCTGTTTTATAAATTTATGAGTTGTTGATTGTAATTTTGTTATTTTCTATAATGTTTAGGTTGTCATTCCAAGAAGCCCCAGCCAGACCAAAGGATTGCTTTTATCTTCCATTAGAGATCCGAATCCTGTTATTTTTTTAGAACCAAAAATCTTATATAGGCAAGCAGGTGAATTTTAAAAGTCACTTTGGAAACAATATAATTTTGTTTGGAAAATAAAAATAAAAATTTTCTTAATTTTTTATTAGATTATTATCACTGTTACTTTAGTTGAAGAAGTCCCTGTAAATGATTATGAGTTGCCATTGTCGAAAGCCGAGGTAGTTGTGGAAGGTAAATCTTTTTTGTTTGTTACCTGCACGGATTAAGAAATATTTCTTTCTGAGTGCATTATTAATTAAACGAGTTATTGGCGAGAAATTTTCAAAAAGAAGTTACGAGAAATTGGTTTCTAATACGTAATAAGCAAAATTTCTGGAGCGCAACATTGAAAATAAACATATGATCTTAAAATATCAAGTTTAAATTATCTAATTAAAATATCTAATCTTGATCTTGTAACCTTCTAAAGTAACATCAATTCCATCGGAAGCCCTTTTTTTTTTATAAAAAGATATTCTTAATTTATTTGTAATGAAGTAACTTGAAAGTAACTTATGTAATTATTATTATGTAAAGTCGACTTAAATCTTTCTATTTCAAAATCAGAACGTATTTTTGACGTTTTCAGACTTATTCATGACGTATATTTCTTTTGAAAAGAAACCTAGGTTCAGTTAAATATAAGTTTCAACAGCTGCTGTGAAGTTTTCTCTTATGATCTTTCCCATATTGAAAATTTTCCTTTAAAATTTAAGGTAGTGATGTTACTTTGGTTGGCTGGGGTACTCAATTTCATGTTCTTCGTGAAGCAGCGGAAATGGTAAAAGAGAAGTGTGGCATATCCTGTGAGCTCATTGATTTACGCACCATTTTACCTTGGGATGAGGAAACCGTCATAAAAGTATGAGATTTGTTGTAATAACTCTTTTGTGTGCGTAACAATCCGATTTTTTTATGATGTGTTGTTTCGTTTATCTTTAGTCAGTAATTAAAACAGGGAGACTTGTAATAGCACATGAAGCTCCAATAACAGGTGGATTTGCTGCTGAAATTGCTGCAACAGTTCAAGTATTTTTTTTGCTGCATGTTATCTTTTGATTATCTTTGTTGAGAATTTTCTTCGGAACTAAAAGAGGACCATTAATCAATGTGCCTCAATGAACCGAAATCTACACACCAATCATTCATAAACATTGATGATGCATATACATTAGGCAAACATATACATTAATCCTATAGTTTGTTCTCAAGAATTCGTTTAATGGTTTTTTTTTTTACAGATACTCTTTATTTTAAGTTTTTTTCTAGAGCTGTAAAAAATCTAAACAATCTTTTTTTTTTTTTTTTTTTAGGAGAACTGTTTTCTTAACTTAGAAGCTCCCATTCAAAGGGTGTGTGGCCATGATACCCCTTTTGCACACGTGTTTGAGCCGTTTTACTTGCCTGATAAATTTCGTTGTTTTGAAGCTATTAAAAAAGTTACTTCTTTTTAAAGGTATTTTTCATCCTTTTTTTGTTTTGTTTTTTTTCATCCTTTTTTTGTTTTTTTAATTGATACTTTTTAAATCTAAAGGTATTATAAAAGTTATAAAAATGTTTCATTGTTTTGAGGTTATTATAGTCCCTTTTTTTTAATTGATAGTTTTTAAGTTTTTTTTTTCAAGTTCTAGTGTTAATGAACTTTAGGGAAGCTTCGTGTAGCCGTTAAAGTTGCTATTCAAACCACGTTTAAAGATTTCAGACGATGGTCTAACCAACCAATAAGAGGAGAGAATTACCGCAAAAATATTTTAAAACAATGAATTATTTATTACTGTAGTCTTTATTGTTTTTATTTTTAGTTTAAATTTTATTTGATATATGAAAAAGGTAAGGAAAATGTTGTCAACAAAAACGTGTTCGTTGTCAACTGACAACTTTGTTTTATTTGCTGTCAAAGAAAACCTTTTTTTATTGTCAGTAAAGAAATCAATCTCATTTTCTATTAAATACAAAAGGATAAATTCCGTTTTATCTGTTACTCTTCAGATTTTAAAATGAGCAAAAGAGAATCTTAGAAATGTTGTAGGTCATCAGCAACGTAGTCCATCGCTGCTTTTCTTTAATCTTTTGAGTGTTTAGATTTTTCTAAGGATTGATAGCTAAACCTTAAAAACGTGTCTGAAGTCAAAATTATCTCTGAGATATTATCTCTAATACGTCTCTAATCAACGCTGCAAACAGTTTCATGCGTCTTCGTCTGCTTTTTTCCGCCAAATTGAATTTTATAATACATTACCTATATAAATGCACAGTGGGAAAGTCCCACACAACTACGCGGACAAAAATCAAAAAATTGTTAAACTAGCGAGATTTTGATATTTTTTCGAAAGTATATACATGTTGACATTTTCTCAGCAAAAAATAGAACCTTTTAATCACTTAAATTCCTCAGAAGTTTAGCATCAAATTTTGAAACTGTATAGAAATAGGTTTACTAAAACCCTAGAATCGATAACTCGAAAAGGGCTTCACCGAATCAACCCCTTGTCGAAAAGATACTGACATGTAATTTTCGAAAATTAAATTGGAAAAACTTTTTTAGGTCCCCAGAGGGTGCTACAAAAATTTTTTTTAATTTTTGTCAAAATTGATCCATTTCGGTATCAAATTTTTGGTCGGTTAAAATTGCGTTGGAAGACCCCAAGTGTCCTCTATACGCTGCCGAAAAATCTTTCTGGTTCATGCTACCATGTAGAAATGACAGCAATTTGACAAATCAAGTCCTAAAATTTTCTAGTAATTCATAATTACTTCTAAGAAACTGCACGACTTGGACAACCAAAATTTTTTACCATTTCCTACATGGTACCCAGAAAGGTCTTTTAATATTTTTGAGATAATTTTAATCCCAGAGTTCAAAATAGATATAAAGATAACCTACACACTAAATTTTTGGTGCTGAATTTTAATTTCAAAATTTGGTGCTAAATTTCAAAGGTTCCATTTCCTGCTGAAAAATTGTCATTATACATATATACTTTCAAAAGAATATACTTTTAAAAAATATCAAAAACTAGCTGGTTTAACAACACTTTTGATTTTTGTCCGTGTAGTTGTATAGGACTTTCCCACTATGTAGTGATATAGGGTACAATGAGAAGGTCCGACGTTTTTTTATAAACTTCCAGTAGTAAAGAAGTAATAAATATGCGAAATGAACCATTTTAAAAAAAAAAAGATCAGTAAAGCGCAAACAATCTTAAATCGCTAAATATCTTTTAAGATAACTTGTTGTGAGATGTGTTTCAGAGATTTAAGCTGGCTTATGAAGTATTAGAATTTTAAATATTTTGTAGCTGTTTAAAACAAAACAAAAATCATTTTCTAAATTGAAAGTCTGACGTGAAAATATGTTAATCCAGTTGTTTTACTACTCATGTTTATTTTTTTTATTTTTGTTTTTTACTTGAAGATAAATTCCATCCATCCATACATGCATCCATCCACTTCTACTGACAAACCTTGTTTCTCATAGGGCAATCAAAAACAAATATTAACCACTCTTTAAAATGTCTCTAGCAGATTGTTTCATTGCGAAAGTAAGAAATGATATAATTAAATCCTAATTGTTTGCTGCTGAAAAATTATTTGCAAAAGACAACTAAGACATGAATATATTGCTTAGTGTTTGTCTGTTAAATTCTGCCTATTCAAAGCTAGGACTTGTCTTCACTTTGAATGCAAATAAAAGGCTTTGAAAAGGAAGAAATTAGACGAATGTAAGAATGTTTGTAGCATATTAAACTTTATAGCAGCGATTTTTTTTAACATACTGGTACTTTACTAAACTTTCAAGATATAAAAAGCGAAAATTGTAAGCAAATCAACTTATTTTTTGTGTCGAACTAAAATGTAACCACTTTATACAACATGTAAAGTGATATACCTATAAACATACAACTAATTTGTTGAATTAACAATAAGATAACTATAGGCAAAGCTAAGTATATAAAGAAAAAAAGACATTCTTCAGATCCGAAAAATATTGAATTCGAAAAGTCCGGATTGGTAAAAGATCCAGGTAAAAGATGATGGAGATGCAGAAGATTGAAAAAGGTTCAGAAGTAATAATTCTATTTTTATTACTCTTAAGTATTTGTTTTATGTTTTGCAATTTAAAAAAAATTAAATTTAGGAGTACTACACTTTATACAACTTGTAAGTTGACTACTTTATACAACTTGTAAGTTGATTTAACCAATGTATACTTTTGTGTATATGTAAAAATTAGTTTATTCGTTCTAATGCAACTGTACATTCAATCCTTTCATTTAATCATTATGACGTAATTGAAGGATAAGTACTGAGTTAAACTAGTTAATTAAACGAGAACATTCAAATGATTCACTAAACAATAACCTGTAAAAGTACAATCAACTTGAAATGCTCATAACAAATGCTCAAAAGTACTCATATTTGCCAGTTTTGATATATTTTATGAGTCAAAAGGTATGTGTATATATAGACTTAATGATTAATTGGCCTTATACAGTTTTTTAGTCTTATGAATATAGCTGGAAATAATATATAAATTCTATATTCCTTGGCTAACCAGTACGATGCAAATTTGCACAGAAAGCTGTATTTGAAATAATGAGCACTTTTTCTTATTAAGGAGCACCCAATGATATATATTAACTAGATATCTAACTCGTGTTTCCGCAGTGAAGCAAATTTTTTGCCAGCCTGAAATGACGCAATGATAAATCAAAACAAAAATGACTTGTCAGTTTAAAATAAAACGGCTACCGGCATTAAAAACTTGCTTCACATTTTCTTATGGAATTTTTGTGAAGTTAGACATCCAGTTAATATATGTAATTGGGAGCACCTCAAAATCTCGGATTTCAATATCCCTTTCTCTGCCAATCAGTTTTTGATGTGAATCTCCATAAGATTAGCAAGAATATAATCTATGCCATATACTGCCACTAAACTATATCTTCCTGAAGTTCCTGCATATTGTGAGGCCGGTTATTGTTTGAGGGGTGAAGTGTGATAGATGGGTTAAGTAGAAGGAATGCAGAGATTGGAGTTGCTCTAGGGACTGTTTAGTTAGGAAAGAGCAAGGACTAATTATTAAAGGGTCAAGTTTGTGTTGTAAATTCTATTATACAATAATTCTCAATATAATCTACTAATGGTGGTTGACACTTTTCATTACGTTAGTAAAATTACAAATAATTCAAACAGACTTATTGCTCTTTTAAAGAAATATCCTTATTCATTCCTTTATAATGATTACTTTGCTGAAATTTAGACAATTCAAAAAATTTCCAGAGCATCTTATTTTCTGGAATAAATTCATTAGTCTGAATAACCGCTTTTAACGTCTACTTTTCTAAAGAGTTTGATTCTTCAATGTTGTATGTGTTTTTATCACCTTTATTCTTCTTTAAAACAAATCTCTTCTTCTTTATTAAAAACGGCCAAACTTCCGCTTATTTTTCTTTAATCAATACGTCTCCTAATTTCTTCTTAATTCTTTGTTACTTTGTTTATCAAACATTTCTTTTTCTTTTTTGTTCACCTTTAAAACTTCTTATTTATCCAAAAGCTCTTCAACCACAGAAACTCAGTCTCCGGGCATTGTAAAAAATATCTATCTCTCTAGAACTGATTTTCCAAAACAACTTTAACTTTATTTTTTGAGCTTTTAATATTCTCTATTGTTTGTTTTTGTTGCTATACCTACTTAGCATTTATTTAACAGACGAATCTCTGCGTGTACTTTTTTTTTTCTAAACGTTATTTTTTTTCTTGATTACCCTTAATCTCCTTTTTATCGTTTATTCGTTTATCGTTTATTCGTTTATCGTTTATTCGTTTATCGTTTATTTACATGACGAGTTAATAAGTCTATGTGTAAGTCCTTTTCTAATCGCTGTTTTTTCAACTTAATTCTCCCCTCTCACATTGCTTTCTTTACCGAAAAAAGTCGTCCCTTGATTCTCAAAGTTGGAAGGTAGGAGGTCTTTATCGTTTGTGAGGAATATTTACACGTTAGAATTGATTTTAATATTTGATTGTCGTTGCTGGTTCGTAAACATTTAAAATAATTTGTATAAAACCAATTAAATAAAATTTTCGTAATTATATAACTTATTGTAAATCACAAATAATTAGTACATATTCTTAAAAACTTCGTTTTATAAATTTCATATACTTTTTTCATAAATTAACAAGTAATTAAATTAAAATACGTTACCCCTTACATAAACCTAAACACAAATATAAATCTTGAAAATGTTATGTGAAATGTAGAAAGGGAACAAACAAATCATTTATAAAAGAAAATGGCGTAGGCATTGAGTAGCTAGGGTTAAAACCTGAAAAAAGTGCCTTGAGAAAAGCTAAGTTCAAAAAAATGTGAAATGCAAAACTCAATAGATTAAGTTTTAACCTTAACATTGCATTTCACACATAAAAATATTCATATGATGATAAACATCATCATCAATCATCAATCATCAATCATCAATCATCATCATCATCATCATCATCATCATCATCATCATCATCATCATCATCATCATCATCATCATCATCATCATCATCATCATCATCATCATCATCATCATCATCATCATCATCATCATCATCATCATCATCAAATTTTCTCTAAAACTGATTTCCTAAAAATCATTTTTTGACTTTTTTCTGAGCTTTAATAGTTCTCTATTGTCTTTGTTTCTACACCTACTTATCATTTATTTACTTAACAGGTAAATAAGTCTTTCCATGCATGTCTTTTCCTATTCACTGCTTTTTTTCACAATACAGAAGGAGAACAAATCTTTAGCAAAATCAAGCAAAGCACTTTTTTTCTTAAAAACATGAATCAATACTTAACAACGGTACCATCTAAATCCATGCAGAGAAAAAGTTTCTAAAAGAGATTCACTACAATCTAATGAAAACAAGTTCAGTCTCTAAAATAACAAAGTTTAGCAAAGCAACAGGTAATAATATCAATCATTTTAAGATAATATATATATATATATATATATATATATATATATATATATATATATATATATATATATATATATATATATATATATATATATATATATATATATAAATACATAGATCAATCAGAACAGACAAAAATTTCAACTGCCATTCATCATAAAATAATACAAGCTCATCTTGAGCAAATAATTGATTTTATGTTATGTGGAAGTGTTTGGTGGCATTTAGAAAATAATTATATAGTTTTTTATGATGGAGAAAATGATCCTGATTTCAGGAATGAACGTCCTGATTCAATGCATTTTAATGAAAACAACCTTTAATCAGTGAAGTTACATTTAAAAAGCCGTTGGGAAAAATGCATTGATAAGAAAGTTAAACTTCCAACAGACTTAATAAATATGGTTACACATACAGAGAATGTTGAAGACACAATTTCAAGATATGAGCTGGTGAGAATCAGAAGAAGTCAAAAAAAAGAAGAAGCTAGTGAGAATCAGAAGAAGTCAAAAAAAAAAAGAAGAAGAAGCTGGTGAGAATCAGAAGAAGTCAAAAAAAAAGAGAAGAAGCTGGTGAGAATCAGAATGGTGGAAGTCAAAAAAAAAGTTCCAGTTAAGACGATATTTTTATGATTACAATGCATCATTATGTTAAATTTGAGCTCGGTTAAGTCATTAGTAACTTATGGTGTAAGTCATTAGCAACTAATGACTTACACCAAGCTCAAATTTAACAGAATGATTGTAATCATAAATATTAAAGCATTGTAATAAAAAAAATTGAACTAAAAACTAAAACTTTTTTTTTTGACTTACACCATTCTGATTCTCACCAGCCCATATGGAAATTAAATACCTGACCACTAAAACATATACTATGACCAAATCCTAACAAGTTGGTGCATGTACTTTATATACTTTGTAATTTATATTTGTTTCACAATGAAAACCAAGATACTTCACAAAAGATTTAAATTTGGCAAACTAATAAAATAACTTAAAAATGACTTAAACTTAAGAAAGCATTTTAACACTGATATTGGAGTATCACTAAATGAAAATAATAGTATATTTGAAACTGATTTTTGAGCTGGTTTAGTGGTTACAATTACTAAAACACTTCGAAAATCAAGAGAAGATATGCATTAGCCAGCGGCCAAGAACACCAAAAAAGCCTATTATTGAAGCTCTTAAATAATACATATTTACAAAAAGCTTAATAATATATTTAATATAATACTATAAAAAAACCTTTTATTTTTGACAAAAATAAATCTTTACATTTACCAGCATTTTTTTTTACTTTTGATGTTACATTTAAAATATTATTTGGAAATGATTTAAACAAAAGCATTAACTAGTCTGTTAAACAGCTTAATAGGATTTACTAGTAATAGAGAAATTATAGAAGTAGAGATAAATTCAAATGAATTACCTGTGTCAGGCTTTTCTCGTGAAAAATGTGAGATTGGTATAAGGAGTATTGTCAACATTCTCTGTACTAACAAGGGTAAGCAAAAAATAACTATATAAATACAGGGACAGAAAACAAAATATTTTCTAGCACATGAACAAGAATATCTGGCAAAGATAATTGCCAGTCAAGTTAAAGGAAGGTGAAGGAAAACAATATCACAAATCACTTGAACCCTATATGATAATTATTGGCACAGAAAATATATTTTCAGGGGATACAGCATTGAATAATCAGAAACTCTTTAGAAAAGTAGGTGTTAAAACAGTGGTTTTTCAGACTAGTTAAAGTTATTCCAGAAAAAAAGATGTTCTGGAAATTTTTTGAATTGTCTAAATTTCAGCAAAGTGATAATTAAAAAGGGATAAGGATAGTTCTCTAAAAGAGCAATGGTCCCTACATACAAAAAAGGGAGAACCAAACAAATCTTCAGCAAAATCAAGCAAAATTGTTTGAGCATTTCTTGAAAATGTTAATCAATACTTGGTAACAGCATCATTCGAATCCCTCCATAGCTAAAGTTCCTAAAAGAGATAAACTACAATCTAATTAAAACAAGTTTAGTCTCTAATAATATTAATCATTTTAACACTATACATACATACATACATACATACATACATACATACATACATACATACATACATACATACATACATACATACATACATACATACATACATACATACATACATACATACATACATACATACATACATACATACATACACATAGATCAATCAGAACAGACAAAAACTTCAGCTGCCATTCATCATAAAATAATACAATAATTGATTTTATGCTATGTGGAGAAGGTGTTTAGTGGCATTTAGAAAATAATTATAGAGTTTTTCATGATAGAGAAAATGATCCTGATTTCAGGAATGAAGATCCTATTTTAATACATTTTGATGAAAACGACCTTTAATAAGTGAAGTTACATTTAAAAAGCTGTCAGGAAAAATGCATTGATAAGAAAGTTAAACTTCCAATAGACTTAATTTAATATAATGTTAACAATAGACTTGTTGTGATTTTAATGTGTCAATAATGTGCCAATAATTAGCTTTGCTAATTATTGACAAGATTCACACGTTGCATAATTTTAATATTATAACGGTTTTTATAACGATTATTAATTGTTGACAAGAGTCACAAGTTGTATGTTTAAATGCTATATATAGCGAACAATTTTTTTGTAACGTCGTCGAGGTTGTTGACAAGTAAAAAAAGATATTAGAAAGGAAATAAAATGGCTCTTAAATGCGTAGAACAACAAGCTAACCGGGCGTGTCTATTATCTCCGCAATATGAAGATGGGCAGCCAAAGCGATTTATTCGGCAGATGACTTCTTTCTTCGTGATAAACAACATTACTGCAGATCGACACGTAGCATATTTGCTTGCTGCTCTGCCGTCGAAAATCTACAATACCATGGAAGAATTAACAGCACCTGAACTGCCAGAGGACGTTTCGTACGAAGAGTTGGTGGTGAAACTTGAAACGTTGGAGATAAGAAAATCATCGTTAATCTCACGGTATGAATTTGGGAAAACTTATCGTGGCAATGAAGAATCGATACAGACGTTTGCGCATCGATTGATTCGAGCAGCTCAAGAATGCAAGTTCTTGCCTTCAGAGAGAGACGGTCGACTTCGTGATCAATTCATCATTGGGGTTAATGATGGTGCTGTTCTGCGTGCCATTCTTCGGGGAGAGGATGCGTTGAGCTTTGACGATTGCGTCAAGACTGCATCCGTAATTGTACAAACCAGATTGGATGCGGCATGTTTATCTGTGAATGAAGAGGTAAATGCAAGTTACCGAACAACTGGGACAGTAATGACAAGTCATATTCGGAGAAAGAAAGAAATGCGATGTTTCAATTGCGAATCATTAAATCACTTTGCACGTGAATGTACCTCTTTATGCAAGAAATGCTCGCATAAACATGCTGCGAAGGACTGTTACAAACGTCAACAAAACCAGGAAAACTTAAAAGGGACGAGTTCGCATTAGGTATTTCTACAAGAATTTGTCCCGAAACAGTACTACCTACTATCGACTTGGTGATAAACGGAAGAAAAGCTACAGCGCTTGTAGATACTGGTTGCTCGCAATCAATCATCACCAAGAAGCTACTGCCATCTAACTACAAAGTGATTCGTGTAGTGGATGTTGCAACAATGGGCGGAATGATTCGATGTGAGGAGGTTGTTGCTAAAATACACCACCCAACGAATGGGTGCCTGCTTAATGCATTGGTGTTATGCGTGGATGAAGTAATAAACAAATACGACATGATTATGGGCATGGATCTAAAGTCGTGTGATGAGCTGAAAATTGGCACTTGGAAATTAAAATTCTGTAATTCTCTAATCAAGTTTTCATCGACACCCCGCGTTGCGACTGTTAAAATTGGAACAAGCAAAGCTTATTTTGATGGCAAAAAATGGATTGTTAGTTGGGAGTGGGAGAACGAACCTAAAATGAAGAACAGAACAAGTCAGTATTACGTATCTAATCAACATCGTGAAGCGTTCGACAACGAAATTAACGAATGGATCAAAGAAGGTATACTTGTCAAATATGACGAAAAAAGTATGGGCAAAGCTAAAGGATTACTACCATTGATGTGCGTCATGCAAGATAACAAAAAGAAGATAAGACCGGTGCTTGATTATCGCGAACTCAACGCCTATGTAAAAGCCTCTACAAGGGATGCGGATGTTATCAACGATGCAATGAGAGATTGGAGACTCATGAGTACAAATAGCAACGATTCTGTGGTGGATCTAAAAAGAGCATACTTACAAATTCATGTGCATACCCGACATTGGCCTTACCAAACTGTCATTTACAAAAATCAACGGTATGCGCTTACACGTTTGGGCTTCGGTCTGAACCTAGCACCTGTGATGATGAGCTCAATATTACGATATGTGCTGCAACAAAATTCTGCACTCGCAAAATCAACAAGAGGATACATTGATGACACTTTGGCAACCAATGGAAACGGAAGAATGCTGGTGGCACATTTGAAGAAATGGGGTTTTCACGCAAAAACACCTGAATATTTTGGCAAAAACCCAGTTCGTGCATTAGGATTGGAAGTAACAGTCAATCCGTCTACAAAGGAATTGTTTTGGAAGAGAGGTCGCAAGATTCCCATTATAAAAAATGTGCTCACCAAGAGAGAGATATTCTCATTGTGTGGTAATCTGGTTGCTAATCTACCAGTTGCTGGATGGTTGAGACTCGCATGCAGCTTTATAAAAAGATGTACTAACGAGGCAGGTTGGGATGAAACTATTACGGATAAGCACGTTAATGAAATGATAAAGGAGGTCGTGGAGAAAGTCATCAAATGCGATCCAGCCAAAGGCGTATGGAATGTCAAACCAAATGCATCCCTTAATGTATGGTGTGATGCAAGTTCGCTGGCAAAAGGAGTTGTGATAATGCAAGGTGACAAAAAAATAGAAGATGCGACATGGCTCCGATCAAAGTCTGATGCAATGCATATCAACGTAGCTGAATTGGATGCATGTATTGAAGGTCTCAATATGGCATTGAAATGGAATCCAAGTGATGTCTCTATCAAAACTGATTCTCATAGTGTATTCAGCTGGTTGAATTCCGAATTGACTCGTGACAAACCTGTAAAATGTGCTGGACAATGTGAAATGCTAATCCGACGAAGGCTTCAGATATTTGGAAAATTGGTCGAAGATTATGCCATAAATGTAAATGTTACATGGATACCAACAACAAAAAATGTCGCAGATGAACTCACACGAGTGCCAGCAAAATGGTAAAAACACAGAGTTGCAACACAAGAATGTAATATCATTTATAAACACGATGATCAGCAGGTTAAAAAAGTTCATTCAATAGCACACATGGGAGTTTCCAAGAGTATGAAGTTATGCTCGCGTGCTGGTATCCACGTTAACAGAGAAACAGTGAGACAAGTTGTCGCTGAATGTGATGAATGCAATTCAATTGATCCTCACGTGGTTTCATGGGATAAAGGAAATCTTGCTGTCAGTAAAGTGTGGGAAAGAGTAGCCTGCGATATTGCTCACGTTGATTCATTGCTATATCTCACCTGTATCGATTGTGGCCCAAGCAGATACACGTTATGGTCACCATTAAGCGATGAAAGTGCAGCAATGGTTGTTCAATCGTTAGAAACAATGTGGTCATTGCTTGGACCTCCTTCCGAAGTTCTCCTAGATAATTGTAAGTCGTTTAGATCTCAGACTATGCAAGCTATGGCGTCGAAGTGGGGAATAAGACTTATTTATCGAGCTGTTGAAAAACCATCTGGAAATGGAATTGTTGAAAGAGTTCATCGAACGGTAAAAAGAACAAACGCGAGAGCAAAATGTGGTATACCCATGTCTGTATTCTTAATCAACAACGTTCCATCAAAACACGGCACACCTTTTGAAATCATATGCCAACAATACAAACGCGTCCGAATTCCTGGAATCGATAAAGTTGAATCAACACAAAAACCCCTAACTAAGTTTCAAGGATGGAAAGTTGGCGACAAAGTGTGGGTGAAGCCCAAGCATATGACGCCGTGTACACGGCAATGGTTAAAAGGAAGTATCGTGGCACTGCGTAATGGTTTGACAGCTGAAGTTAAAGTTAATGGACATACGTTGCCACGACACTTTTCTCATCTGCAGCATCGTTGTGGGGACGAGAAAGGAGACATAACAACTGATGACGATTACGACCTGACGCTGGTTAAACCTCCCAAAACTAACTTAGAACGCATTATAATCGAAGATCCAAGTTCCCAAACAAACCCCCTGGACGATGGTGAAGCTGACAATAGTGCGGACCACACTGGTCAAAACTATCCAACAAATTGTGAGATAGAGACACACCCTGTTCGATTCACTCGATATGGGAGAAGAGTGTTTCCTAACCGAAAGTATCAAGATTATGTATGAGCTCTTAGTGAGCTGGGGGAGATGTTGTGATTTTAATGTGTCAATAATGTGCCAATAATTAGCTTTGCTAATTATTGACAAGATTCACACGTTGCATAATTTTAATATTATAACGGTTTTTATAACGATTATTAATTGTTGACAAGAGTCACAAGTTGTATGTTTAAATGCTATATATAGCGAACAATTTTTTTGTAACGTCGTCGAGGTTGTTGACAAGTAAAAAAAGATATTAGTAACGAAATAAAATGGCTCATAAATGCGTAGAACAACAAGACTCATTAACTATAATCGAATTTTGTAATTTAAAATTGTATAAAATATTAGCACTGTAAATTTTTATTAATAAATATTTTAATACTATAAACTGTTTATAGGATTAAAACACTTATAATTTAAAAAAATACCATCTTTAAACATACTCAATATTTCATTAATAACAAATGTTTTACCACAACCTGCATTTCCAGTCAATAAAATATTTGTTTTTGTCCATAGATGATAAATGACTGTTCATCACTTAAAGACATTTTTTCCATAATTATTTTATTTTTTTTACTCAACCATAAATTATGTAATCATTTCCCCTTTACTTAAAAACCAATTCAAGTGTTATACAACTCCTGTGAGATGTTCGATGTTTTCGCATAAACTTTTTGCACTTTTTATACAAAACTTTTAAAAGCGTGTGAAGGTGTGTTACAAAATATATTACATAAGATTTATCTCACAACATGAAAAATGTTACATGAGATATACGTTACATAACTTAATCACTCACATTGTTTTGCTCTTTGTAAATATTCCCACATCAAACTACCAAATACAAAAAAATGCTGAAAGAAAAAGAAAGTAACATTGTCATATACATTGTTTGTTTTTAATTAAACAAATATTTTTTTACAAATGTTAATATCTCAAAAAATTTTATTATAAAATAAAATAAACATTTAGAGTCAATATAAAACGTTATTTCATTTTTCAAATAACTCTCTCATCTCGCATTACCGCAATCAAAACAGCAAAATAAAAAATAGTCTCTGAATCCACTTCCCTATTTAAGTCAGCCAAAGGATTATGGTTTAAAGAATTGCTAGTCTGCACATTATTTTATTTGATTTAAAAAAAAAAAGGAAAATACTGGGGAACCTACAATAGAACAATAGAACCTACAATAGAACCAATGGCATATTATGATATCACAGATCAAACATGGTACATATATAAAAAAGAAAAACTGGACAACTATAATACCATATTCTCATACAGATTAGTTGGAAAAGATCAGTCACTGGTTTTTGAACAAATTAAGGGGCACATATTCATTAGATATGATTGGGAAAACAAACCTGGACAATCCAGAGACAAAATCACAGTAAATGGTTACAAGAGCTTTGTAACAAAAGAAGAAATGTTTTACATAAAAAATATTGAAAACTACTCTATACAAGAAGCCTTCAGTAATGAAATTAAAAAAATTGTAAAATCGCAAAACGGTTTCTGGGCGAAACAAAAAGAAAAAAGACATTTTCCAATCACAACAAAATTGTGTACAAAACCAACCAGTTCCATTTTTTTTATACTGAGCAAGATGGTCTTGAATACATTTACAATGGTAAAGCAAGTAAAAATGAAATAAAACAAACTTTTGAAAACGACGGTATTAAAAATAACTTTGTTAAAGAAACACAAGGGGAAGTGAAAGAAGTAAAGACAATAAAAAGACAAAACAAAAAACCTGGAAACCAAGAAAATTAAAAAAGTGAAATGAATTGAATCAGATGGCGATAAAGAAGTTGAAGAAATTATTTAAGCCAATTTTAAAAAATAATTATTGTTTTGTTTTTATAAAATAGTAATGTAAACATTTATTTTTTAATATATGTTAATAAGAAAAATTGTCGTTTTCTATATTGTTTTTTAAAAAAAAACTATATCCCATTATAAAATAAAAAAAATTATTAATAAAATCAATTTTTAAAAAAAAAAAGAAATTAAAATGATTTCATCCCACCCTCTACTTCTAAAAGTGTGCCCACAATTAGCACTAATAATGGCAGACTTTCCAAAAATGATTTATAACTATGTAGAAGAAGTAGATAAATGTCCACAAACAGACTTTTAATACTTTTTTTTTGAAAAAAAGATTTAAAAGTATATTTGATTTATTTTTTTAAATTTCATTTAAGCGTATTTGTTTAAGCATATTTGATAATCACACAAACAAATTTTCTTTCTCACCTTATCATTGGCCAGTTCATGGAATTAAGACATTACTAATATTGTACAGATGGCTACAGTAGAATACACTGTGTGAAAGACAAAACTATTTTAAAATACTCCATAATGAACTTTAAATTTACATATAGTTAAGCATTGTTTTGGCCAGTTTTTTTTTCTTTTTTCTTTTTGCATTAATAAACATGGATTGAAGATGTATACCAGTTTACTTAATATTTGTAAACTGACTTTTTCGTATTTCCATACCATTTGATATAAAATTCCTTAACATTTGATAAGAAACTAGCTTTATTGGTTGAAATTTGGTTATAGGACATCTAGAAATTGGTTACTTATTTTCCCTCCTTTTTAATAGCGTTATAAAGTTGCTTTAAAAAAAAAAAATCACAGAATAAAAAAATCCTTCATATATCTCTAATTATGTTGTTTAAAATAATAACAACAGAAATGAAATCTAAATTACAACATTTCTGTGCTACTTTGATAGATTATAAAATTACCTTGGGAAAACCAAAATGAAATAAATTTTTAAATTATTATAGCAAACATAGAAAATCTGAAAATGTTTCAACAATTTCCAGGACGATGCAAAAAATGTTTTTTAAATACCAATTATTTTGGCAACAATGGCACGTACAAATTTGGCAAAAATGGCATGACTGCTGGATGTTAAGAACTAAATTAAATTCAAACATCTTTGATACTTGAAAAAATAATTCAACTAAATTGTCAACATTTGTCAAAAAAAGTTTAACAAAATATCAAAAACAGCATTAAATTCATGTCCATTTAAAACCGTATATTAAAATGGGACCTGTTTACTTTGTTTGAGGCTATGAATATAAGATGAAATATTAAAAATAAAATAAAAATTTACTTTATGAAAACAATCAAATCAAATCATCATATTTTGTTTAGAGATAAAAAATTGCTTAAATTTTAAAAGTTAGATTTAAAATCTTGCACAAAATTTGCACTTTAATCAAAAAATGTAAATTGAAAATTATTTTGGAAATACTTTGGAAAGTAAATGGCGCTGCAGCTGACAATCAAAAAGTTAGTGCGCAAAAATGTTACCAATAAATGTTTTACTGAATGAAAAATCTCTTGAAAAAAACTGTAAAAATGATGTTTCAGTATGAAGATTAAATGAAGAACCTAAAGTAAAGAAAACTATATATTTCTATGTGACATTCGCCAAAATCATCCTAGAAAATGAGTGATCCAAAGATTCTTAAAGCTTCTAGTCAAGATAAAATAAAAATAAAAAAATGTACAAACAAAAAAATAAAAAAGAACTTTCGCCAGAAATAATTTCACTTTTAAAGGAACCATAAATACCATTTAGAGAACAAATTCAATTAGAAAGTTCGCATACTATCAAATTAATTTTTTTTTTTTTTTTATCTTAAATTTTAAATAAATTTGTGCTAGTTAACTATTTTGTTCAGATTAAAATAAATTTGTGTTGTTTTTAAAAAATAGGTCTTTGAGCGGGTTGAATCGTATTTTATGTACGTAAACTAAAACAGTAAAAAGCGCAACTTTTTGATTACGTAATAAAAAGTAATTAAAAAGTTCTTTTGTTTTCGGATTATTTTTAAACAAAAGAGCTTGCATAATTAAAACTTCACAAAATTTTAAATTTTATTTTAAAGAAAAGTTTTAAATTGAAAATATTTGTAAAATGGAAATAAGTGTCTTTTATTTAAAAAACTGTAAAATGCCAAGACCTCAAGCATCTCGTATTATTGTTCCAGATAATGAGTTAGGTTCATTATCTTTTTAATATACAATCTTACCACATTAGATCGTCTTTTATCAGACCTAATTCGTAAGGTCAAATGAGGCTGGCCTAAACCGGTGTGCTTGTATTAAACTTATGCCTTTCTTTTTTTTTCTCGCCCGCTCTTCAAAAGGAAGGCAAACTCAGGGTCGACGTTCTTCTGGGTTTTCCCTGGAGAGGAGTGAGCAGTTTGCAAGGCAGTTGCTGGAGGACTTAAAACACTACAATACCTCGTCTTTTATCAGATAAAAGTTCGGTCGCAAACAAGGCTTTAATTTTATAATGAGTTTCTTAAACTAGTCATATTAACTTACCTAGTTTGAATAAATTTAAAAAAAAAAGAAAAAAAAAAAAAGGTTAAAATTTAAGAAAATGATAATGAAGAACTTTTATTGTAGAAGTACTCAAAGAACGTGATTTAAAAACATATTTTAGGTCTTTAGAATTGTTGCTTAATTATTGCATAATTAAGCGCTTTCCATTAAATACGCAAAGTTGCGCTTTTCACTGTTTTAGTTTACGTACATAAAATACGATTTAACCCTTTGAGCGAAATCCGGAAAAAGTGACCACTATAATATCCCAAAAAAAAAAAATTTTAATATTGAAGTTTTAAATGGAACATATTTACGAAAAATTATTTATGCATGTAATATAATGATATAAAGTTATATTTCATTTTTTATTAAATATAAATGTTAATGTTTACCTGTATTTCTTTATCAGTAATTGGCTGTTTTTGGAAGAACGGCGTCGGAGTTTGAGAGCTTTGTCTAAAACGTCAAATTCTTAAAGTGATCAAACCCACGAGAAAGAAAAACACGTCAAACGTGTTTAAAGGAGAATAACCAGTTTTTAGGGAAGAATGAAAGAAGAGAACTTCAAGCTTTAGTCGTATTTCAAAATAAAGTCGGAAAACGGACCCATGTAATCTTTTTAACTGAAAAAAATTAATAGTTAAATGATTAATTGAAAATTAAGCATCCCTATTAAAATGGTGCATTAAAGGAATACTTTAATTAAAATGATTAAAAAAATTTTTTCCCGGTTAAAATAATTCATCATCAAGAAATATGATTATTAATCAGAATAATCTGTTAAGAGGGTCCACTTTCAATTAAAATAGATTTTCAATTTTTTGAACAGTTTAACTTTCTTTGCTCACATAATTTGTGATTAAAAAAAAAGAAAAGAAAAGAAAACTCAATGCTTAAAAAAAGAAAACTCAAAAACTTAAATGGCATTGAGTTTAATTTTTTTAACTTCAAATTTGAAGGTATGATTTAAAATAGGCACCAGCGATTTGGTTCGTAAAATCCGCAAATAATCAATTCGACTTACTTTGCGGATTATAACTGTCCGATCGTTTAATATTTTACAAATCATAATCCGAAAATGAATTTACAAACTACTAGCGAATTTTTGTTTTGTGGATTTTCATTGATGTTCGGATTATTAATCCGAAATATATTTACGAATCAATTCAACTTTAATTCGCTTCACGAATTATATCAATCGCGTTGCTTTCATGTCACCATTAAATGGTACGGTCCAAAAAAATTACATTTTTATTATGGTACGATATAGAAATAGTGGATTTCTTTTTTTTTATTTTCAATCAGTGTTATTTGGAAATCTTAACCAACAACATATTGTTCAATAAATCAACTAGTTTACTATTCTTCACCTACATCTGCATACGGTGAGCCATTATTATATTATTTTTGATTTAAAAATTATTATTATTAGGCTGTGACAATTCCCGTTTTCCGGGAAACGAAAGCGGGAATTTCCGGGAACGGGATTCATTTCCCGGACTTGGAAAAAAACGGGAACGGGAATTCCCGTTCCCGTATTTTAAAAAGCGGGAACGGGAAAATCCCGTTCCTGTTCCCGTTTTTCACCTGGAACGTCTAATATTTCCTGGTTTTTTTTCCTGCTTTTTTTTTTTCTTTTTTTTTCCTGGTTATATAATTTTTTTTTTTTTTTTGTGGTTTATTTTGGTTTAGGTGTTTGTTTTTTTTTGGATTCTTTTTTATTTTTTTTTTTTTTATTTTTTAAATTTATTAACTTAACAACATAGAAGATTTTTACAACATAGAAGACACACAGGGGAGTTTTAATAAAAGCTATGTACCTAAAAAAAAAAAAGGAAAAAAGGTTAATTCTAACTAATAACTTATATTCAAAGGAAAATAAGGTAATTAACAAGAAAGATACCAAAGATATGAAGAAAGTTAGTAAAGAAAAGACGCAAGTTAGCAAAGAAAAGAAGAAATTAGAAAAGAAAAGAAAAAAGTTAATAAAGAAAAGAAGAAAGTTAGTAAAGAAAAGACGAAAGTTAGTAAAGAAAAGACGAAAGTTAGTAAAGAAAAGAAGAAGTTAGTAAAGAAAAGAAAAAAGTTAATAAAGAAAAGACGAAAGTTAGTAAAGAAAAGAAGAAGTTAGTAAAGAAATAAAGAAGTTAGTAAAGAAAAGAAAAAAGTTAATAAAGAAAAGAAGAAAGTTAGTAAAGAAAAGACGAAAGTTAGTAAAGAAAAGACGAAAGTTAGTAAAGAAAAGAAGAAGTTAGTAAAGAAAAGAAAAAATTAGTAAAGAAACGAAGAAAGTTAGTAAAGAAAAGAAGAAAGTTAGTAAAGAAAAGAAGAAGTTAGTAAAGAAAAGAAAAAAGTTAATAAAGAAAAGAAGAAAGTTAGTAAAGAAAAGACGAAAGTTAGTAAAGAAAAGAAGAAATTAGTAAAGAAAAGAAGAAATTAGTAAAGAAAAGAAGAAGTTAGTAAAGAGAAGAAGAAATTAGTAAAGAAACGAAGAAATTAGTAAAGAAAAGAAGAAAGTTAGTAAAGAAACGAAGAAAGTTAGTAAAGAAAAGAAGAAAGTTAGTAAAGAAAAGAAGAAGTTAGTAAAGAAAAGACGAAAGTTAGTAAAGAAAAGACGAAAGTTAGTAAAGAAAAGACGAAAGTTAGTAAAGAAAAGAAGAAGTTAGTAAAGAAAAGAAAAAAGTTAATAAAGAAAAGACGAAAGTTAGTAAAGAAAAGAAGAAGTTAGTAAAGAAAAGAAGAAGTTAGTAAAGAAATAAAGAAGTTAGTAAAGAAAAGAAAAAAGTTAATAAAGAAAAGAAGAAAGTTAGTAAAGAAAAGACGAAAGTTAGTAAAGAAAAGACGAAAGTTAGTAAAGAAAAGAAAAAAGTTAATAAAGAAAAGAAGAAAGTTAGTAAAGAAAAGACGAAAGTTAGTAAAGAAAAGACGAAAGTTAGTAAAGAAAAGAAGAAGTTAGTAAAGAAAAGAAAAAAGTTAATAAAGAAAAGACGAAAGTTAGTAAAGAAAAGAAGAAGTTAGTAAAGAAATAAAGAAGTTAGTAAAGAAAAGAAAAAAGTTAATAAAGAAAAGAAGAAAGTTAGTAAAGAAAAGACGAAAGTTAGTAAAGAAAAGACGAAAGTTAGTAAAGAAAAGAAGAAGTTAGTAAAGAAAAGAAAAAATTAGTAAAGAAACGAAGAAAGTTAGTAAAGAAAAGAAGAAAGTTAGTAAAGAAAAGAAGAAGTTAGTAAAGAAAAGAAAAAAGTTAATAAAGAAAAGACGAAAGTTAGTAAAGAAAAGACGAAAGTTAGTAAAGAAAAGAAGAAGTTAGTAAAGAAATAAAGAAGTTAGTAAAGAAAAGAAAAAAGTTAATAAAGAAAAGAAGAAAGTTAGTAAAGAAAAGACGAAAGTTAGTAAAGAAAAGACGAAAGTTAGTAAAGAAAAGAAGAAGTTAGTAAAGAAAAGAAAAAATTAGTAAAGAAACGAAGAAAGTTAGTAAAGAAAAGAAGAAAGTTAGTAAAGAAAAGAAGAAGTTAGTAAAGAAAAGAAAAAAGTTAATAAAGAAAAGAAGAAAGTTAGTAAAGAAAAGACGAAAGTTAGTAAAGAAAAGAAGAAATTAGTAAAGAAAAGAAGAAATTAGTAAAGAAAAGAAGAAGTTAGTAAAGAAAAGAAGAAATTAGTAAAGAAACGAAGAAATTAGTAAAGAAAAGAAGAAAGTTAGTAAAGAAACGAAGAAAGTTAGTAAAGAAAAGAAGAAAGTTAGTAAAGAAAAGAAGAAGTTAGTAAAGAAAAGACGAAAGTTAGTAAAGAAACGAAGAAAGTTAGTAAAGAAAAGAAGAAGTTAGTAAAGAAAAGAAGAAAGTTAGTAAAGAAAAGAAGAAATTAGTAAAGAAACGAAGAAATTAGTAAAGAAAAGAAGAAAGTTAGTAAAGAAACGAAGAAAGTTAGTAAAGAAAAGAAGAAAGTTAGTAAAGAAAAGAAGAAAGTTAGTAAGGAAAAGAAGAAAGTTAGCAAAGAAAAGAAGAAAGTTAGCAAAGAAACGAAGACAGTAAACTACTTAAAAAAATTATAATTAGGTCTTAAACCTAATTATAATTTTAAATTATTATAATATTTATATATATTTACCTTATAGTTATAGTAGTTTGTTCCTAGTATTAGTACCAAATTTATAACAAATCTTAAAATCTTAAAATAAACGGGAATATATGCGCGCAAATCATAAAATAGCGGGAATCCCGTAAAAAAGCGGGAAACTTGGTAAAATGCGGGAAACTTGTAAAAATACGGCTTTTCCCGTATTTCTTATATTATATTATAATATATAAATATATATATTATAATATATAAATAGATAAATATGTATATATATAATATATAAATATATATATTATATATATATAATATATATATAATATATATATATTATATCATAATATATAAATATATATATATTATATATTATAATATAATAATTACGGGAAAACCCCGTAACATCGAATGACGTACGGGAACAGGAACGGGAATTTCCTGTTCCCGTATTTTATTTATTACGGGAACAGGATCCCGTTCCCGTATTTTAAATACCAAAAGCAGGAACAGGATCCCGCTCCCGTAGTTCCCGTAAATACGGGAACTTGGCGCACTCTAATTATTATTTTGATTAAAAAGTTAAGAATTTTTCGAACCGAATTTTTGCGGATTTCTTTTTTTTTTTTTTTTTTTTTTTGCAGATCGAATTCCTTTGCGAATTAATTCGCAGATTGCTATAATTAGTTGATTGGTCCGATAAAATTTAGATTGTTATATTTCTTCTATTTAAATATAAATAGAAATAGAAATAAAAGTAGAAATAGAGAAACTAGTTTGAAAAAATGTTACTTTCAGTTCAACATTTAAGGCAAATAACCTTTAAATAATTAGTTCTTTTATTGAAAACTTTATGCATGCCTCTAAAATGTAAATTTTTATTAAGACAAATATTAAGGAAAAATTTCAAGTAACTTTTAAATAATTCGTTCTTTTTTGGAAACTGTTTTCCATGCATCATCACGTTTTTTTAAGGCAAATCTTAGGGAAATATTAAGGCAAATATTTCAATTAAAAAGTCCGTAAACCGGAAATGTAATTCGATCCGTGTTTTCGGATTTTTAATCCGAAAAATAATCCGTATTAATCTGATCCGTTTTTGCGGATTTTAAGTTCGTTAAATAATCCGAAATGTTAATCCGATCCGATCATTCAAACTTAATCCAAAAAATAATCTGATTTATTTCATTTTTATGTTATTTAATTTATTTTTTTTTCTTTTCAGATGCCTAAGCTATCTAATATTTGGAAATTCATTAACAATGTGGAGGAGAGTAAGGCAAAATGTAAGACCTGTGGCAAAACATACTTGATCAATGAAAGCACCACAAGTCCTTTAAGGAACCATTTAAAAAGAGTTCACTTGAATTTATATAAACAATTAGAAAGAAAAGATAAGGAAAAATCAACAATTCTAGACATTTTTGATGAGCTTGCCTCTGAAGACTCAGACTTTGAACAAACACAAGACAGATTCACCAGCATTACCACAGCCTATACCAAGTGGAAATTGTAGCACTTCCAAACACTCAGACTCGGCAAGGTGGAAAACAGTTATACATGTGCTAAAGTAGTTAAGTAAATGATCTCAAGTTCTATATTATCATCAGCGTTATTTCTTAACATATTAAGAATATCTAGCTATATAAAATTAAGCTTAAAACTTGATTCTGTTGCTGTTATCTTGAGTAACTAAAAGGATGTTGATGTGACTGGTTAGACAAGACGAAAAATCTTCGACGAATCCGACAGACTTTAATATAATTTAATCTCTATTGTTTGAAACAAAAGATTTGTAACAATGCGCAACGAGCATGGTTCGCAAAAAAAAAAACAATATCGTTGCACGTCCATCTCTTACACGTCCATGGTTATATTTTCGGAAGCGAATTTGAAAGCCGTTAGGAATTTTTAAGTATCTGCGTATCGTTATCGAAAGATCAAAACTAACTGATATTTGTTACGATTATGTGTTTCGATATGATTTGATAAGATCCGATATGTTTCGATATAATTTCGATAAAATTTCGTTTGGGTTTCGATATTAGTAATTTCATTTTTGTATCGTATCGTTATTAGCAATAAATATCGATTTGATTATCGTTAAAAATGTATAACGATATATTTTGAGTTTCGAAATATATCGTTATACATTTTTAAGGATAACGTTTGAGATATAATAAATAATACAAAACATCAACTAGTTTTGCAGCTACCTAAAGCACAATGGTTTCATATCCAGGGAACTACTCCATCTACTATATTGCTGTAGACTTCCAGTTTATGAATATTATAGAATTTTCTATTTTTCTGTTTAACAACAGAAATATATACAGTTAAGGGTAAAATAACTTATGCATAAAATGAATGTAAATACAATAAAGAAAAAAATTTGTCACAGTTATAAAGAATTTAGCAAAGCCAATATATGGCAAACCGCAAGAATAACTAAGTATTTAATATTAACATAAGATTTACCAGCTATATACAAACTAATTTTTATTTGACAAAAATAAATGGTTTATTATGTGCTTTTAATGACAAATGAAATGATATATGAAATATGAAAAACGGAAACATGAAATACCTGACCGCATTTTGCAAGATAATTTGAATAACTTTTTAAAAGATTTTGCTTTATCAAATGAATTATAAAAAAGCTAATTAGAAAATACACTTATAAAAAAATAATGAATAGTGGAGTATATGTTATGGAACTTATAGAGTAACCGAGGCAAAAAATGGTGACATATCGAAAAAAATGCTAAAAAAATACACAAAATTAAAGCTGGTGAATGGTGAATGAAGGTCCAAGGAGTTGAATGAAACCAGATCTTGACAAAAAATTTTCTTTATGCTTTTTTATATTTAGCAGTACTTTTTTTAGTCATTTAAAATTAACCATACAGGTCTATTTTATCATTGACTGGCTTTGATTGCACGAAAAAAATTTAAAAAATTTACAAATGTTCCTCTTGAAAAAATGATAAAATCTGCTCGTGCCGACAACTAATTTTCTTTACCTTGGTGTAATTTGTTTAGTAATTTGTCAATGCGTAAAGTAGTTACTTTATCCTAAACATTCTTGTTAAAGAAATGCTATAAAAGTTTAAACTACGACCACATGATCAGAGTTTCTGTTTTAAAACTGTGGGCAGCCATTTTAGTAGTTTTTTTTTGTTTACGGGTGAAAATTTAGAGTTTTTCAGGAACTCGCATGGCTCGCTGATTTCTGCGGCCTCTTTGATGTAAAACAATGAGTTGCACGTCCATCTTTTATACGTCCATGATATAACTGTTTTCGAAATAGTTTGAGTAAACGAAACGAATGCGTACTTAAAGTAAACAAACGAACATCATGTGACTTCGGGCAGGTTTTAAGCTCAATGACTTTTAGTTCAATTTCAATGACTTTTATTTCAAGTTCCATGAGCTATATTTTTAAGTGAACAAGTATGTGACTCTACTAGTACTATTATACTCTTCCCTTCTATTCTCCTAGACTCCTACTCCCTCAGATTTGGAAAAAGTTACAATCAATGAGAAGCTACCTATGTTTAGGTTCAAAGACTTTAAAGTGAAGTTAAGTGATAACAAGTTTGGTATATGGTAATAATCTCTGCCCTTCTAATTTCTAATTTCTAGATGATAAAAACTTGAAGTATACACTAGAAGTACAGAATATAAAAAAGATATCCTAAGACCCTTACATTTATTTATATAGTTTGACGTTTCTTAAGTTAAACGAATTTGAAATCCGTTAAACTTTTTTTCGACGTTTCGAAGATTTCAACTTTGTTTAATTTAAGAAACGTCGTCAAATTAACGGCTTTTAAAGTTGAACAAAAAATATACAAATTTGAAAACCGTAACTATATTGTTTTATCTCTAGTAATCATTTACAAAATGATAATGGCGGTTTGTTTATTTTTTCAAGTTTGGCTTTAAAATTAGTCTATACCAGACTTTAAAAAGTGACTTGAACTTTCAAAAACTCTCGTTTTTAAGTTTGTTTCTAGCGTTCCGGTTTGTTTCCGCTTATTCAGATTTGAAATCTGATTTGAGATTTCAAGTCCGCTTCTTGCGGACTTAAAGTCTGGAAAATATTTTTTCAAGTCTTTCTTGAATTCAGACTAGTTAAATATAGTTTTTTTAGCAGAATTATTGAGGCAGAAATTATCGAGGCAGAATTATAGAGATGGAAAATATTGGCCGTTCTGCAAAATGTTACTTTGCCCGGATTTTTCAACTCTTGTTTTTCATAAATGGAATCGCTTCTTTATTACTTTTAAAGAAATTATCTTTAAAACGTTTGAAATTCATTGACAAAATACAACATTTTTGAAAAAAAACATTTTGCTGCAAAATAGATTTTTACATGGGGAGTAAAAAATCCCATATTTGAAGTAAAAATTTAATATGAGGATTTTACTGGGGAGTAAAAAAAACACGGAAGTAAAAATTATGCGTAAATAAAAAGTTGATCAATAAACACATTGTTATGATTCTGATAGTTTGACACTTTTAACGGAACAAAAGTATTCAACAATTGGAGACCGTTGCATTGCAACGAGCAAAATTTTTGATATATAAAACGAAACAAATCTAAAATGATTTTAAAATGATTTTTTTAAGTTAATTTGCGTTTAGATATAACATTACATCATCATATTAGGAAAACAAAGACCTACTGCTGATGGAAAAAAATTAAGTAATTTAAAATAGCAGTGTTGACATAGTTGACTTTTTGAAATGCATAGTTGACTTTTCAAAATGTATATATTTAATCTCCCTAGTGTTAGATTTATTTATTTATTTTTGTTCGTTTATTTCATAATTATGCATAGTTTTCTACTACCTGTGTACCAAGCAACATGCCAGCCTATAAGTGGACCTTCCTCTTCGCCACCTCCTCCTTTCCCTAACTTGTATTTTTGGGCCACACACTATAAAGCACCAAAACAAATTCAACAAAATCTGACTATTTAAATGTAAGCATTTATAAACATAAGCATATATAAGCGCGGTAAAAAAATCTTATACCTAATAAATTTAAAAAAATCATAATTTACACCGTCTCAGCATCTTTTTTTTGGAAAAATGCTTGAGACTTACTAATGAACCTAATTTTTTTTGCCTCATCACCTCTCTGTCACAATCATTGTTTACCATTTTTAACGGACAACAAGATGAACTTGATAAGAAAACCTGGTTACACTTCTGCTCTCTTTGTCCTTGTAATAGATGAAACTTTATTCTAAATGAAGCCTGTTTTGGCGATTCGTAATTGTTACAAACATTCTAATGAAGTATTTTTTGGGAACTCTGGATTTTTCAGCCAATTTTTAATCCTGAACAATCTTTATTTTAACAAAAATTTCGAAATTCTGAATATTTTATCTAATTCGTAATTCTGACAAAGCTCCCGTTTTCAAAAAGTATTTCACTAATAAGCTTTTTTTATAAATTTAATGAATTTTGAAATTCAAGTAGGATAACAGAATAAAATAAAATGAGCAGTGATTTAATTGATGAATATAAAGGATTGTTTCTAGTCACGTCCGGATAAACTTCTTTAACCAATTATGACAAAACTTTGAGGGGTGCTGTGATAAGTATGTATTTATCCGTGTTTGAAAACTGTGTATATTCTTGTAACAAAAAATATCTCTTCTTTAAGCAACTAATTGTTTTATAAAGTACGATTAACAGAGAAATTATTTCTAATGACATTATAAATTAAACCACCAAAGCGTTTTCTCATAAGTTTAGGAGCATTGAGCTTCGTCTGCTGGGTAATTTTTAAACAATTTAGAATTTCATTTCCAGAAGTTTTTAAATTATGATGTCTCCGTATATGGTTGTACACATTTCAGGAACCTGGTGGTACAAACGTTTAACAGTCGGTTTAAACATTCTGAGATATAAAGTTACATTGATTGTGATAAGAACCTAAGAAGATGAACTCTTCGATTTTAGATTTAAGGTAAGATAGTATAAAAAAAAAAGTTTTCATTTGTTTGCTTCGTCTAGATAAACTTCCGTATATATATATATATATATATATATATATATATATATATATATATATATATATATATATATATATATATATATATATATACATATATTGATATTTATTAATACAATTTATACACATTTGAATATATCTGTACTTCTAAATTTTATATCTAGAATAGATAGCGTACATGAGTTTTTAACTCGCATAGTCCTAGTTTATAGAAGATTGGCTAGAAAACTTTCATCTCAGTAGAACATTAGCGTACAAATTATTATATGCCCTATCACAGGAGGTTCCAGATGAACTGCTTTTTATGAATTTTAAATTCGCAAAAAGTAAAAACTAAAGATCGCGCTTAGCTACACACAGCAATGGCTATGATGTTGCAAGACGGGTAATATTGCAAATAATATTTTAGTTAAAAAAAAGTTACAAAAACTTTTGAAATAAAATTATTGGTAACTTTCTATTTCAAAGTTACCAATAATTTTAGGCATATTTTAAAAAAGTCGACTACTCGGGCCGTTCTCGACCTCTACGAAATTGTGCTAATTTGTTAAGTCGAAGGTTAATCGCTTTACAAGTTAAAGTTTGTTGGAGGTTGTGAGCTAACGGTATTACAAGAACAACGCAAGAAAAATTAATATTCTGTGAGAAAATATGTTAACATAATTTGTTAAAACACATGTAGTTTAAGAAAGGTCAAGTGGACAATAAAGAATGACAACGTTATAAACATGACAAATCGTTCGGATAAAAACCTTATTTGATCTTTTTTGGTACTTTTTTAATTGCATTAAATGTTAACGAAACTCATTTTTAAAAGATCATCTTTAAGATATGAAAAATAGAGATTCAAAAAAAACATCAAACAAAAAAAATACAACATTTCTAAAAAAGTCCAATGTTTAAACCCTCACCATTTGAATCGATTGGATTTTGGAAGTAGAATTATTTTAAACTAATTTCATTAATTTCAATATTTATTACACGTGTAATTACCTCAAGCTTCTTATTATTTTAAAATCAGTTTGATTTCCAGCTTTGCACGAGGGTGTGCAAATTTAACAAATGGTGGTCTATTTTTGATGCAACAAAAAATCAAAAAAAGGAAGCCATTTTTTAATCTTTTTTTAATCATAGGTTCGAGTTTCTTGTTTTTTCATATTTTTTGACTCAATTATTTTTTTTGATTTTTAAAATTTTTTTTTAATCTAATTTGAAGTCTTGTACATACAACGGTGTTTTCAACGATCTTTCATCCAGATGATTGATTTGATGATCTTTCATTCAAATGATTTTTCATCGTCATCCAAATGATTGATCATCATCATCAAAATGATTTGTCAAACATCATCCTAATGATTTGTCGTCATCAGGATTTGATTTTAAATGATAATTAAATCTAAATAATACTTCTTTAAAAAAATTTTTTTTTGTAAATTGGGAAATTTTTTTTAAAAAAAAAAGAACTCATTAAAAACTACAGGGTAAAAAAAATAAAGATTTTCTTTTTTCAGGTTTTTTTACATAAGAAAGTTTAAAATGTCAGATTCATTTTTAAGAAAAAAACTTTTTGACTCTTAGTAATATTGTTACTGACTTTTGAATATTGTTATATAGTTTAAGATTAAAGAGTGAATAATTATGATAATCATGGCAGTTAAAATAACAATGATAATAATAACAACATTAAAACTTATATTAATAATAATACTAATAACTGTAATAATACTATTAATAAAAACGATAGGTATTTACAAAAGATGATAATAAACAACATGGAATATAATATATAACTCGATTTTCGATCTTCTATTTTTTAGCTCTGAATCTTAATATTGACATTGTCAGTTTATCACGAAAAATTTCCAGCAACTTTTTTGAGTATAATAGGTTAACGTGGTGTTCATCTTGGTTTTCATCCTCTATGTTTCTATTAATATCTGAGAAGAGGGTTTCGCTTTTTTCGAATTTTCTTTTCCTTTCGATTTCATAAAAAACGGAATTGAAGTTGCCCTTTATTATAGCGGCATCATTAAAACGTTGCCGCTCTTTTGGCATACTTGTAACGATAACGACGCAAACCGTTAACTGGAAGTACAACTCTATTCCAATCATTTTTTTCAAACGGCAAAGATTTCCAACTAGCAGTTGACACTTTTAAGGTGCTAATTTTAATCGTTTGCGTCTGCTTATAATCTGTAATGATATGGAATTTCGATGTTGAAGCGTCAAATGAAATTTTAACAAACGCAATAGATTTGTGAATATTTTATTAAGGTCTTAAATTGTCCCTCCAGTGGATATCCTCAAGCAATAAAATTAATCAGGAAACTTGAATTTAGTATAAGAGAATTATCGTGAAATGAATGGAAACTTTTCAAAGACCTTTAACGAATGAAGAAATCTCTCATGATTTATCGTCTAATCCAGGTTTTAAAAATATCTTATCGCATATCAATGTTTACTAAGTCTAATTATCGAATTAGCACCTTAAACATAAAATTGTTGTAATTATCATGTTAAAGTAAGTTAAAACTTGATAAAAACACTTGTTTTTGTATTTTGATGTCAAAATAGAGAGCGTGAGAATGGCGTTTGAAGAATTCTCTAAATCCGTGTACATGGTGATTAAAACCACCTTGATCCAAATCATTACAATTACTATCACTTAAATAATTTTACTGCTTTTTGTTCTCAGATCCCAGGGTCGTTACTTTGAATTACTAGCTCAATTCAAGAGCCTCGTTAAAATGACGCAATATAATTAATTGTTTAATTAATTGCAATCTTGCTGAAAATGATCGTCATAGTTTGAGATCGAAGTCAACATCTCTAATGATTGTGTTAATTACATATATATATGCATGTATATATATATTTCAACTTCATATATATATATATATATATATATATATATATATATATATATATATATATATATATATAGTATATATGAAGTTGAAATAAAAAAATCTTTAAGTTTGAACCACATGCAATATCAATAGGCAAAGCCCTGAATATACGAGAAAGACAACTAATGTGTACATCAGTTCATAGTAAGATAAAATTACAGTTGTTTGTTAGATTGTGATTGAATTTTTTAACTGCAAAAAACAAAAGTTTTATCTCTTTGAATCGGAAGTGAGACTTGAGAGAGGTGCCATAAAGAGCTTTCATCTAAAGTAAGATTAAGAATAACTTTTTAATTAAATTACAGAGACGAGGTTTTTTTAATCAGTTTTGTATAAACTTTAATGCGTATTTGATTAAGGCGCTAGTTGTTAATCACTTTCCCCCATCATTTTGAATTTGAACAAAACTGTTATGGCGAAACATAAACGGTTAATTATCTTTACAATGTATCTTTAAATTTTAAAAATTACTTTTAAATGTCTATGGTTAAATTTGTTGCTGGTGTCGTGACTGTTGTCATTAGTGTTGGTGTAGTTGCACATATGAATTTCATAATTAATACTTAAAAATTAATCTGGCTGGTACTTTTAATTATTTCTCTTTTAGGCTCTTTACGATAAAGCATCTGAGAGAAACATCTGTAAATTTCTGTTTTTAATAAGAAGTTTTTTCAATGAGAAAACCTAAAAGAGACCAGCGCAGAGATAAAATAGCAATATTACGTTTGCTCAAATGTCAGAATAAGTTAATAAGCGCAGTAATATCTTCTTCATTAGCGACAATGAGTTTCAATAACTGAGAACCGCTATGAATGAGTTCAAAAGCTAACTGGCTTGTTTCTAAAGCGTCCGACCAGCTTTTACTATTAATCACTCTCATTTTTTTTATTTTTAAAAATTATTTGAGCTAAAAGTTAGAACCATTTTTTTATTCAATTTTTTGACCAAAATATTACATTTGTTTAAGACCAATTGATTTGCACTGTTATATAAGGATGCAGCACAATGAAATCAGGGTTGGTATGATCAATTGAGTCAAAGTTGGTTTGATCAAATAGTTAAACAAATAGTTAAAAATCGGTGTTTGTTTTTTCGGCTTTTAACGAATAGTAACGAATATGGTACAAATAAACTTCTATATTAGTAATTTGAAATAAATCGAAATTAAAAAAATTTATGTATTTAGACATACAACGCTGTAAGATTCCAGAAAAAAAAATTGCGATACCTAGTTTACCTTAAGTTATTTTATTTCACCCTTCGCCATATTACGCAGAATTTCTATTCGATAAAACAGTTAATTTTAGAAAACTGGTATTGAAGTTGGTCGTTATTCGCTACAAATTCGTTAAAATCCAAATCAAACGCCAATGCATACTAATTATGGCTATTAATTTTGAGATCTTAATTGCTCGATTTTTTTAGTGTTCTAGATAATATTCATCTCGGATATTTCATTGATCATCAAATTCGTTTGAATTGTAAAATGTTTTAACCAAAATAGATGTAATAATATAGGTAACTTTTGCGATTGTTTCAATGGTTTTGTATCAAGAGCATTTAATTGAAAAGGTTCTAGAAATTTTTTTTTTACCTAAAAAGTACAGAAAGTAGAGTAGGGTAAAAACAAAAATATTTACAGTGTACCATGCGGACCATGACGGCACGAGTTTAGCTGCATTTATTAATTCGTTTCTCATATTTTTAAAGTGAGCAATTTCAAAACAGTAGATGATATATTCTATTCACATAATGCTATCTTTAAATTTAAACGTCAGTACACAACAGATACAGATTTTCATGTTCCAATTACACGAAAATTTTTGGTTTTATTTTTTTTTTTTTTTTCTTTTAGAGGAAAGAAGTTCTAAATCTAAAAATAAATTTTAAATGGTTTTAAAAAACGGGTTCAATTTGATAATAAAGTTTTAATAAATTTTTTTAGAACAAACAGAAATGCTTTTTAAAAACCGTTTTTTAAGGTATAACACCCAAAAACAGGACCCTAATTAGAGTAAAGCTTTATTCCATTCATACTAAAGATACAATGGAATACAATGGAACAGAGAAATATTTTATAACAACCCTCTTGGTTGTTGATGAACGGTCCTCTTAGTTGTAATTAAATTTGCCTTCACACCAGCCTGTATAAATTAGTACTCCCCATAACAAACCAAAACTAAATTAAAGTTCATACCTTTCTTTACGAAAACTTACCAGCATTTCATATGAACTTGAGTGCATACGAAACGGAGGTAAGTTTTCGTTAAATAAAGTATAAACTTTAATGTAGGTAAGTTATCTCAAATAGAGCTTTCTGGTGAGAGGAAAAGGCAGGACAACCAATTTAGACTTAAGCTTTTCGACTCCGCGATTGTCAATTCAGAATTTTATTTAGTAGAGTCTACATTTGTGTTAATATAGTAATAAAATAACTTATTGTTTGTGTTCCCTCAGTATTTAAGCGTATTTATTTAAAAGATAACTATGGTGATAATCTGCAAATATGCCTTGTTTAGTGGTTCTTGTGTATGGGACACGAGCGTTGCTCGTGCAATAATAGCGTCCTAAGCTTCAAACGCTTTAAATTACTGTCAAGTCTTAACAAGATTTTCTTTATGCAAACGAAATCGATTTCTTTGGCTTTTCTAACTCGAAATATATGAACAAGCAATTATGAATATTCTAAATATCAATTTGCTATATATTCAATAAAACCTATTTTACTAATATACTCCATAAAGCCCGTTTAACCAATGTATTTCATAAAATCTATCTTATCAATATGTTCCATAAAATCTCATTTAAAAATATATTCCACAAAATCCAATTAATCGTACTTTATCCATAAAATCCATTCAATGGATTTCATGGAATGTATTGATTTTTAATTTTAAGCATAAGAATATATTTGTAAACAAAAAAACGTCACATCTTCTCCCCCTCATTCTTTTTAAACTTTATTCTCCTCAATTTTCCTTTTTCTTTATTACACTGAATATTCAATATCACTATCCAAATATACATTTTAACTTTTTCTTTTTTTTTTTTTTTTTTTCAATTTTGATTTCAAGGTTAAAACCTGATTATATGTTATTTCAATGTTTCGATTTCATTTTTAAAAAATTCGATTTCATTGTTATAAAATCCGATTTAGTTGTTAAAAATTCGATTTCATTGTTAAAAAATCCGATTTAATTGTTAAAAATTCGATTTCATTATTAAAAAAATCCGATTTAATTGTTAAAAATTCGATTTCATTGTTAAAACCTGCTATAACCTGATTCCAACCATCACAATTCTCTCGACAAATTTCATGTTGTGTGCTGGAACTTAGTTTATTGCTTTCTTAACATACAACTTTAGAGCGTAAATGTTTTTGCGGCTGTTTTCTTTCACATTACACAGAAAGTGTAAAAAGTTATTACGATAACAATTACCAATAATTTTTATACGATTTTATTTATAGTAACAGAAAGCATAATTTTTTTTCAATTATGTTAAGTGTATTCAAAAGTGCTTCCTTGAGCTTCCAAAGATGCTTGCATTCTCTTTCGTACGGTTCTTCAAGCTTTAAAACATAATTCTGGAATTAAAGCGGCAAACTCTTCAATAATGTTTTTAATTTGACGTTTGTAGATATTGTTTTTTAGGAATGCCCACAAGAAAAAATCAGGGGCAGATAAATTTGGAGACCATGACGGCCACTCAAATTAAGAGTCTTAACGTCCTTTCCAGCAATCATTAAAATATTCATTCAACCAGTTCCTTGTGATGTTGGTATAATGAGGATGGGCTGAATCTTGCTGGAAATGTAGTTTCTCACTTGTTGAACAAATTGTCAATAGTTCTTCTTGTTGGGGCAGGCAAATTAAAGTCTCTCTTCCATTGACGCTGGATTGAAACTGGATATTTCAACAAATATTTGTATTTTATTATCTCTTGTTACACATTGTATCTCAGTTCACTCATTTTACAAAAAAAGAATTATATTAAAATAAACTTCATTTATATACCAACACATTGACAAAATTTCATTGGTCAATTCAATTCGCCAATGGTTTTTTTTTTTTTAACAATTCATATCGTATGACAACTTTTGGCGCACTCTATATTTAGTAGTTCATTAGTGCTTAGCTTAACAAATGTTTTACGATGTTTTTGAACCACTTGCAATACATACTGTTTTCTTCATTGGCAAAATTATTTCAATTCTCAATCAGGGCAACGTCACTCTTAGGCACCACTGTTGGTCTGGGACAGACAGAAAACTATCATCAAGGCCAATTATATTGAGGAACATGCAAGAGAAATGTAAATCAACAATGCCAGAGGGCAGCTCTGTTAGCAGGTGTTCCTCACGTTCTATTGTCATGTTTTGAAGTATCTGCTTTTAATTGCATGATAGTTGTGTAGAGAATATGGCAAGAGTTTTTATTTCTGGTCTAATATACCAGGATTATATTTCGACAACTTGAACAAGTTGAAAGTGAACCAGGCATGTAGATGAGTTTGAATAAAAAATCTATAGAATTAATTAGTTATTTAATGGTTAGGAGCCAAAAAATTAGGAAAATTATTTTTTTGGGACACTCTAATAACCATTTTCAGTCCTGTCTATCGTCATATTCGTAACTGTTTATGACGCAAGAAAAAAGTGAATATAGGTATAATAAAGGTTTATCAAAGAAAATTTATTTTGCTTTTATATTAAAATTTTTTTTTTTTCGTCATAATCTAATTAGTATACTAGAATTCATTAAACACTTTGGGTTTAGTAAAAAACAAAATTATTCAGTTACTAAAAAATGTCCCGCATCAAAAAATTTTAAAGTTTACAAAAGTTGCTAAAATCAATATAAAAATAGTAAATAATAATATATTTATTATCAATTAACTACATTAAGCAAAATCAAAGTGTTTTATTTGGAAAACATTTAAGATGTTAATTTCAATTAATTGCAAAACTGATGAAGTTCACTCATTAAATGGAGCACATTTTCGGTACAAGTGTTCTTAGGATATCTGGAATGGATTTGTCCATATTTTAATACGTTGTAAAGCAACTTCAACTTCGTAGCTCCAAAGAAAATTGACTTTTGGTTAAGCTCTTGAAACGTTTGGTTTGAAAACCAGGCCGACCTGCCATGCAATTGAGATAAAAAAAAACAAAAAAACATGATGATTCCAATCACATTCTTCATTTAAAAACTATGAAGTTAGAAATAACAGCATATATTACCTGTAAATACCATCTAGCATTGGAGATGGTAACTTTCTCCATTTACTAAGTATATATGTTGCATTTCCTTTAAAAAAATAAATTGTTCAACATAATTCAAGAAGAAATTAAATTTTTTTTTTCACCAACCTGGATTTTCAACAATTTTCATTTTAGTTTCAGGTTTTTTAAGACTGGAAATTAATAGTTGAAATTATACTTGGGAGTGGGTTTTGTTGAGGAGATTGGATTGAAAAAATCCAATAAAAAATGCTTTATAATTCTATCAAGAGTATAATTCTACCGAGAGTATGATTCTATCAAGAGTATGATTTTGAGAGCCAATATTTATCGAAACCCCGGCTGTTGTATCAAATATGATAATTTTAAAATTTTCCCAAACATCACATTTGTTCAACGAGCTTTCTAGTTCATTGAAAATATCATGTGCTGAGCTGCTTTTACATTTTAATGTACCCAATTCAAATTCTCTTTATGAAATCTTAAAGCTCGAATTCTCTCTGTGAACTCTTCAAACTTAAAACTGACGATCGGCATTTTTTTACCATTAAAACTATGGTAGAAAATTTTGAAGAATTAAATATGATTGTTCTTCTTATAATTGTTCTTCTTATAATTGTTCATCAAACACCTGAATGTGATGGTTTTGGAACATTGATCCTATTTTAGGTACACACAAAATGCAGCTTTGTTAGTTGAAAGAGACTTTTTTATAACAACCTTTTGTTGCATGCGATGTAAAAAAAAAAAAACGCAATACTGATTTTTGTTTTGTAGTGCCAATATATTCACAGACTTTGCGCCAATATCTGTTGTATATCTGATGTTATCTGTTGTATATCTGTTGGTATCTGTTGTATATCTGATGATGATGTGCCATTCTCCAGGTTAGGAATGATACTGTATGAAGCCCCATCTGCTCACGAAGTACATGACTTTCGCACTCTCTTTGAGGACTGATTGAGGATTATGGAGCAATTTTATTGTCTACATAGCCGATTTTACCCTGGAATTCAACTTGTACATTATAAAGTTTTTTGCCTTCTTGGCTCAGTCCTCTGTATTGGTTATCTAAAATAGGTTTTCTATTTCAACTTCTTTCTTATCCTATGTGTGTTTGTGTGTTCCAAAGGTGTATGATATTGGTCAATAGTATCTTCTTTTCGGGGAAATCGAGTATAATTGGCAAGTGTTTCAATTATCAGAACATTTTCACTTTTTATTGTATAATTATTTTTAATATAAAACGTATAAAAGGAAATCAATATGTCCCGTGTGGTCTAGTGGCTAGGATCCGGCGCTCTCACCGCCGTGGCCGGGGTTCGATTCCCCGCACGGGAGCATAAACAAATCTTTTGTCCTATCATAATAACTTTTCACATAATTTATTGCTGATGCTGCGGTATTTTTTTCTGCGTTGGGTAAAAAATTATTATCGAAAACCAATTTTCATAAGGACCATC